>NW_010206389.1:0-101520 GCF_000695765.1 Mesitornis unicolor | reverse complement strand
AGGAACAAAAAAAATAAAAATAAATAAATAAAAATTACGAAAAATCTCTCTCTTTCCGCAGGGGGAGGAGCGGCTCCGAGTCCTGCAGGGCAGGGAAGTCCGCTGCAACGCGGGAGAGATGCTCCAGGGGCTGCGCGGAGGGAGTTTCGTAGCGGTTGCTTTTTGAAATTTAAAACAAAAAAGGAAACAAAAAAAAGGCGCTTTCAAATAAAACCACCTGGAGGTGACTCATTGTTCGTTGCTGTTCGGGAAAACTGCCGCTGCCAGCATCAACAGGAATTTGAATAAGCACAGCGAGTAATGCAGCCCTATTATAGCAACACTTGGTGCTTTGCTGTTAGGAGCCTTTCTTCCAGTGTCCCAGGTTCCTCCCCACGCTGCTCTGCAGATGCCGTGGTCCGTTACAGCCCCAAATCCCTCATTCCTGCCGAGCGTTATGCATTTTGGAGCTGCACATGTCCCTGTCTGCCCACTGAGCACCGTCCTGGACCATAGAGGATTGACAGTGTGGAAACTCCAGGATCCGAGAGATGCCTTTGGACTTGTAAAGGGGTCTTAGCACTGGGATTTATAGTGCCACAACACCTAATTTTCAGACAATCAAAGGCTTTGAGTTACCGCATAGGCTTTATATATTATACACAGGGAGGGAAGGGTGCCCTAGAATAATATTCACAAAGTCAACATGAGACATGGAAGACAAAAGTGCATTTTAAAGCACATCCTCACCATGGCCCCAGGTATCGCATATTTCCCAAGTAATGGCACTTCCTTCAGCTCCTTCTCACCTCACCCATTGCCTTAAGACCCAATCCCTACACCATCACCTGGGTGGCCGGGACAGGACCAATCCCAGCAAGTGGAGAGAAACAATGAACCTACTCTTGAAATATTTGAAACAGACACTGGGTGAGTGTCCAGCTGTCCTGGTGTCACTGGGATAGAATCCATTCTGTATTCAGGACAGCTGCATTTTTCAGAAGACTGCAACACTTGATTGGAAGGGAATAAAGTTGATAAGATACTCTCCTTTAGTTTGTGGCCAGCCCTGGTATGCAGGTTGCCATAGTGATCGACGTCTGTAGCAGTTCTGAGTTAGCCAGATGCAGAAGCTCGGAGGTGGAAAGCCAGGGCAGCTGACCCAAGCTGGCCAACAGAAGTATCCATACCATAAGCATCACACTCACTTTAAACTGGGATTTTGCTGGGGATGGCCCTCTTTCCTCAGTGGTCACCACATCTGAAGGGTCTCGCCTGTTGCTCTGCTCCCAAGGCCTACTCCCCCATTTGTTGTGACTGTCACATTTTCACTGGAGCTGTGCCATTCACAGTTTGACACCTAACATTCACTGCAGGGAGTCCAGACCTCACCAACCCCTACATGGGCTGAGTGTAACTTTGTGTATTTTATATCTATATTGTTATTAATATCAGTTTATTATATTATGAAACCTGTTTCCATTTCAACGCATGGGTCTCCTTTCCTTTTCCCAACTCCCCTCAGGTGGGGAGGGCTCATCAGATGCTAGAATAACTTCCTAAACGAAGACATCCAACCCATGGAGCTGCTCAACAGGACAGAGGATTCACAGCCCCACCAGCCTGCCCCATTTAGGCTGAGAGGAGTGGTCAGAGAAGGAAGGCCAAAGCATGCTCCACGATGCATTTCAAGGGGAGCTGGGTTCTGCCTATTGGACAACCTGGCTTTGGGAAAGTTTTAAATGTGGAAAATCCAGGTCTTTATATCTGACACTCTTTAAGACAGAAAACTGAGGCATTTATGGCTTGTAGGTGTCTCCAGGATTAGGCAGCAGGATTAGAATAGCATTTTAGGAAGTGGAAATCAGGTGAAACCTGCATGCTGGATCCTTCTGTGGATGTCATCTTAAAATGACATATCCAAGGTTACATAGTGAGCAAGTGGCAAAAATGGACACTGAAAGTCAGAACATAGTTCTACTCATAAAGTACTGCTCTTCCTCAACGTGGCAATGTAAAAAGGTCTGTCTCCATTAACAGAACACAGTTCCAGAAGGCACTGGCTGCAGTATGTGGGGTTTTTGTTGTTGTTTCTGGTGTGGGGTTTTTTGTTTGTTTGTTTCTTGAGATGTCTCACATTAACTAGATTATTTAAAACCAAAAGCAAAGCCTGGACAAACTGGCACTGCAGTCTGCCATCTCTCCTGCTTAGCCCTGTCCCCTGATTGTGTAATTCAAGTTCCCCCAGCACACAAGAAGCTCATGTGTTACCTAGAGTTTTGGTTGTTGCTTGGATTTTTCACACATCTGCTTTCACATATACCGACACTACAGGCTGCTTTGTATTAACTCAACAAGAATAAATTTTGTTGTTGTTGTTTGATGAGTAACTACTTTTACCCTAGTCTCTTTAGTCATTAATCTCAGATTGGAAACTGCACATCTCTGTTCATCCATCTCACTGAGACACATCTTCTAATTTTTACTCCTCTGTCATAATGCCATGCACAGTGTCTGCTGAAACACAACCATATAGAAGATTTCAAAGCCCAACACCTTGATCAAGAAAGCGAGATTTATTGTATGAAAGAACTGGTAGTTACGGGAGCAGAAATGCGTAAAATGCTGATACCGTTTCCATCGTTCAGTGCTGAAAACTCAGCCTTGCAGCTAAAAAGAAGATTGGACTGGAGTATGAAAAACTTGAAAAAGATCCAAGTCTGAAAACAAGGCTAATTTTAGGTCTGTAATAAAATACAGTAATGTTAAAAAGCTATTAGAAGATCTAATTGACAGTTTTATGATCTGTTCTTCACTTACACGTTTTATGAGGTTCAGGCCACCAATCCCAGATGCACAGAGCTTGCCACTTTTTGTTGTTCTGTTTTCATCTTGGAAAACTGGCTAGGTTACAGGATACCAAAACAGACACAAAGTTAATTTGAGCAAAAGAAAAGGATTCCTCTCATTGCTCCTTTAACAATTATCGAATCTGATCCTTTGACGATGGTGGATTGAATATTCCACAGCTTCACAAAACTACTTTATTTGTTGAAGTGCAGTCCTGCACTTCCTACTGAAGTGAAGATGATGTCTTCTGAATGCACTCAGTCTCTGCTCCTGCCACTTACTTTGCTGATTCAACAACATGGACCCCTTCTTTACCAAAGCTTAATGTGAATTCCTGATAATACATTTCAAGAGTGGCCAAGCATTACTGCTTCTCTTACAGGTTCAGTAAAAAACAGCTATTTAAGAGAAAAGTTTGCATTAATAATCCGTTGTCATCTAATACCTGGTTTTGCTGTTGTTTTTTTTTAATGTCATGCATATTTTGCTGTATATATCCAAACACTACAGCATAATGCCACCTGAAGTGCAACATACTGTAACCAGTGGCAGTGCAGCCATAGCATAAGGTCACAAATTGTTAACACATCACATTACAAATTATATCTGCAAAGGTATCTGCAACACCATTTTTTGTTTATCTTTGGAAATGACTAGTTTGGGGATGGTTTTTGTTTGGGGTTTTTTGGCTTTGTGTGGGTTTTTTATTATATAATGGATTTTGCCTTTTTTAAGGCTAGGATTTTTAAAAGAAACTACTTCTCTTGGACAGCCAATGGGATATGGGAACATATCTTCCTCATCTTCTTTGAAAAGCCCAACCAGTTTTCCCTTCCCCTGTTTTGAATCAACCAAATTTCTGTATCTAAGCTATCAGATGAGTAAGTAATATTCCTGCCACAAATGTCAGATGAGCCACTCTCTAAGGGGAACATTCCCTTGCAGCTTTGAGTTCAGTGAGTATCTTTGCTTGAATAATCACAACACCTCTCCCTTATCTGCCTGTAGTCCAGTGAGCATCCACTCACTCCCAAAATGGGGGAATATGAAGGGAAAAATGCTATAAAACAAGCACTTTACTTCCCTGTTAGGAAAAAAGAACCAACCCACATAAAAACCTACTGACTTGGCTTATGTGACTGATTTTTAAACTCAAGAGATGCTATTGCTCAAGATTCAAGCTGTGGCTACCTATCACCATGTAGCATCATCTCAAGTGCCAAGACTCTGGTGTCAAGAACTGCCTTAATATTCTCAAAATTTAGTGAGCAGGCTCATATGAACCAGTGTATTGGGTTTCTGTGAGGTTTTGTTTGCTAGGGGGGGAGAAGCTCCCTTGGCTCCAAATCTTGGATCCACTTCTGACCAGGGCCAAGCCAATGAGCGCCTCTGCGAATGATGTATTGAAGCAGGGTGCAGCGCACAGCCCACCCTACTCTTGCCCTGGGGGAAGAAGTGAGTGAGCAGACTTCATGGTGCTCAGTTACCCATTGGACTTAAACCATGACAACCAGAGACCTTAACACATCAGTGGAAACTATTTTAATGCTCTGTAGTGGAACAGCTTGTAGGCAAGTCAGCACATTGTCCAAAACAAAGCCAGTAAACAGAACAAAAACCAGGGTTGACTGCTCTTGAACAGGCGATCTTTATGAATGAGATGAATGTTTCTGGAACAGTAAAACTATTGAGGCTGCCTTCAGAGCACACACACTGTCAATTCGCAACAGATCAGGGTCTCTAGGTCCAAGTGGAAAGAAAATGCCTACATGGATTGCATGTGGGTATTGCAAGTAAAATTAAAAGCTTTATGAAATGTAGCAAGGATCAGAGAATCAGGCTTTCCTTTCCACTTACGGTTAACATCCATCCTCAAGAAAGCCAAATGTTACATTAGTGTAAGTGGAAAAACTATGTAGAATTATTATATCAATTAGAACAGCTCGTTAACTGGTCTGGCGATTCAGAACTGCTGATGGAACTAATCTCAAGGCTTGATCAATGCTATCCTTGTCTTTTAGGCATTACTGATGTATCTGAAATCTCCTAGAAAATTGTTTTAAGCTGAAGCGAATATTCCTAAAAATGTCACCATGTACTGTCAGTATTGGAAGGCTGAATCGTTCCTACAGAAGCATTCTCGTCAAACTCGACTGCTGCCAGGCAGCCAGCTGTCCTATAGACTGGGGCATATTCTGCCTTGGCACAACTCCATCAACTTAAGTGAAGTTATGACAGGAATAAATACGGACCTATTTTTGGTACTGCAGGCATTTTGCACATTCACATCCATCTTTGTCCCTAATCAGAGTACAGAATATGTAAAAGCCTGATCCTGTCTGCAGTTTTACGTTACCATTTCATGAAAGAACCCATAAAGGTGTAAATGGGATCAAGCGCCTCATTTTTGTTGTGTTCTCACAAGACGAACAGTAGAGATTAGAAAAGAGGATGCGGGTAGAGGCATTATATAATTTGGCACCCTCTCACCACAGCAATTATAATCTGTACATGCGAGTTCTTTATATAGAGAGAAAAGGAGGAAATCTTGGTTCTGTTCCCAGTTCTCTTCACAGAAATCTCGTCTGCGTTACACTAATTCTGATCTAAAATCCCTTTTGTAATCCTCTGACATGTTTCTGATTCACACTGGGTTTAATTCCACCTCATTTTATAAGTGTCAAGTTTTAACACACACACAAGAGGAGTTCCACCTGGACAAGAACACCCATCACACTCATTTTCAGAAGACACACCAAGTTTCACAAGCTACGCTTGTGATACAGCCAGACACTTCTGCATGGTGACACAAAATGGCACCATTTTAAATGGGCATCTTCTGAACTATGTTTGTATTTAATCCCATTTCTGCACCAGGACATTTAATGGTCTTGTAAAGTAAGCATGAACAGCAGACGCTGGCATCATGACTGCACTGAAATACTTTTCCCACCTTGTTCCAGACCCGTATTTTTTTATCTCATGATGCATTTATCATTGGACTACATGGCGTGCATTTTACATAAATCTTACTCTGGTGGTACTTCACTCAAAAGCTACATAGGTTTCTATTGTCATAGCAAATGCATTTTGATCAACATCCACATCTTTGATTTCATTACATTTCTACCACTTCTGGATCTGTAGCCATATCAGTTTTTTGGAATCTAAGAAAACCTGGGCTCAGCTGGCTGGAGACAGACACACTGAGAGGGGTCCTGTGATGGGCTTTGAAAAGGTCCATCCCTCTGGCCCTGCAAGTTAAGTTCATTCCACAGACTTAAACTCATCAGGAACAGGAGCGAAAGGGATGAAGAATGCAAGAGCATATTTCAATCAAACCCTTCTGCAGCGTTGTAGGATTTAGATGCATATGGTACGTCTACGCTGTAGTCACAGCAGTGACCACTGTGTAATACATATACGTGTGAATAATCTTTACGATCCTCACAGACTGGCTTTGTCATGCCAACTTACAGCTCACCTCGACTGATATCTCTTAATGTCTGTGACCATAAGAAAAGACATCATCTTTCCATGCTACTAACAGCACCTGGAATAAATATTTTAATATCACTTTAGAAAGACGCTTGAAAATCACATCTCCACAGAGATGTGCATCTGGGTATTCTTAATCTACTAATGTGTTCTTTGTTTCCACAAGGTTAATAGTACTAGCTCCTGTAGTATTTTATGCCTGATTTGACATTGCCCATGGCTTCATGTATTTGGAAAAGCTAAGAAAACATCTGTGACTAGAGTCACACTAATGGGAATATCACAGAAAGGAAGTGACAATGATCCAAATATGACAAAGTACTCTTGATTTTGAGAACCATCAAGTTAAGATGAAATATGAAGAGGAAGATCTAAAAAAACCACTCTCTTCCCATGCTGCTGTTCTCTCTACCTTCTCAAGATGCAGCAAGGAAAAAAATCCACTACTCACAAGCTAATGAACTCACATCATCAGGTAGCCACCTCCTGTAACCTTGCTGTCTGTTACTGGCACGTTTCAAACACACCTGCTCCATCATCTGAAAGATCTGTCAGAGCCTAAAGGTAGCAGCCAGCTGAGTGAAGAAAAGGCTGTATTTCAAAGTCTTTAATTCAACTGAATCTGCTTAAGCATTCCAGCCCAGCTTCAGCTGCCATCAGCCTCTCCCACATCAGCAGTTTTGAACAAACACCAATTGGCCAAATTATCATTAAGCAACTTCAGCTGTTTTGTAAAGAGCAAAGCATTGCTAGGCAAACTAAATGGGGAGACTCAGATTTTCACCTGCTCTGAACCAATGCAGTTTCTCTACAGCCAACAGCAAAATTTGTGTTCCAAATTATAATTATTAATCAAAATCTTCTTTAGATAACAATTCAAATCCTATTCTATAGTCACATTATCTCCCTTCTCATCAGTACACATTACCAATCAGTTTATATTTCAAAAATTCTCTTGTATACTGAGCCCATGCACCCAGTTCAGTTGATGGTGCACACTGCATTTCTGGAGCCACGGAAGCAGTGCTTGTGGTGCTCACCTACTGCCAACTGGGTATCAGAGAACAACAAATATCATCCCACACTTGGCAGAATGCTTCACAACCAGAGTCTGCAGGCAGCCGCTTTTCCTTGGAAGCCAAAGCAAGCAAGCATTCCCACAGGGCAACCATTCAGGAGCTGTTTGCTACTGGAGGTCACCTGCAATGCACCATATAATGTGACAATGATTAATTGCAATGTTACAAACACCAACTATTTCTGCATGTGTTAGCAGAAAAAAACCCAACCAAACCTACAGCGTTCACAATGGTATAAAAGGAAACACCAAGTGCTTAACATAATGCCCCAATATGAATGTTGCCTACTTCCACAGCTCCTTTAAAGAAAGATTAGTCCTAGTTTGACGGAAAATGAAAACACATCCTCAGAAGCTAAAATTTGGGGTACACTAATTGTCCTATTGAAATTCTGTAGTAAAAAATTTCAGTGAAACCTCTTCAGATTTACACAAACATAACTCGAGCTAACCTTCAGTCCAACAGCCATGACCCTTCTAGAGAGTCAACATCCAAAAAACCAATTTGCTACCTCCATCTCCTGTGTGATGATTCATCACCAGGAAATTTCAGGAGTATTACCCCATAACCCATGGAAAAACAACAGAAAGTACTGATTCATTTTATATTTAAAAAATCACGTGTACATTTGAGGGAGATGTTTACTTGCACCTGCCAAATATAATGCTCAGTTTAAAACCAGAAAGCTTTGAAGATCACTTTGCAAGGAAATGTATAGGAAACTTGTTATTCTTTAATGTCGCTATTAATCTAGCATAGAATACTCAAACCTAAAGTGCTGCAGGGCCACTGAGCAGCCTCATCCATGGCACTATCAAGCTTCCCTTCACAAATGTCCTTATATTTCCTTTGTTCTCTCATTTTCCCATTAGCAAACCCAAAACTAACCCTCCTACTGTTTTAATACCAAGTTTTTCAAGCTTTTGCAGTATCTGTCACCCTAAAATGACATTAACAAATAACTGTATGTTGTCCTAATATTTTGTTTCATACCAAAACAAAGGAGGTTCCCAGTTTAATGATTAATGACATGTTTGTTGCTTTAAACAGCTTTGATATTTCAACACATAATCAATTTTACTTTTTTTAGGGTGACAGGATATTATTCTATTCTAAGGTTTCCTGCCACCCTGACTTTTACCCATGACGCTGTATTGAACTCACACTGTTTAAAGCTACAGTACACAGACCTGACCGCATTGTGCTTACTTTACACATCCCATCATGCGATGTTTAATAACGCTACTCTAAGTGTTTGGATTATTTTGGGAAGGTGTCAATGTCAAAACATCACACAGCCCTAATATGCTGTGTCACCCCCAAGGAAGATCCGGCTGATGCTTATCGCTGGAAAATAAACAACAAACAGAAAGCATAGCACTGAGAAGTAATTCTTCTTTATTCTGTATTTCCTCTTGCCATTTTAGTAGTAAGGATCATTGTAACATACAACCTCTTTTTTTGGATAGATGGAATGACTTTCTGCATTCTGGAGACACAGTGACCTCCTGTATGAGAATTAACAGGAGCTTTGTTTATTACAGCAGTAAAACCACCTGTATTCAAGCTAGTCCAAGATTAAAAAAAAAATACAACTGCCTGCAAACTCGAATCACTCCACTGTAAAAGCAGTAGTAGTCAATCATTCGTGTCACAGCATCAGTATAGTACTGGCTGTTGGCAAATGGGTCAGCTCGTCATGGGCAAAGTACTCATCAGATGCTCTGCCCCCTCCTATCCCGGTTGGCACATGAAACAAGGACGTTACAGATGCTGAAAGAGATGCTGCTGAATTTCAAAATGCATCCATGGATTTAACTTCCTAAAACGAGTTTAAAGAGTTGAATACAGCAAACACATCTGCTACCCAAGCACATTAAAAAGAATCATCTGGAAAACAGCTGGCAAATTCTAAACCTTTTCAGATAGCAATCCACAATGAAGTCTCAATGTACAACATCTGTTCCACCTTCAATTGCACCTCGAGGCTTTGCACCTCTGGCTTCCTGAAGAATCAAGGCAAGTCCTGCCCCTGGTCATAACCAGCTCTGTATCCGTATCTCACTGCTAAGTGTTTGTTTAGGAAAGCATCACAGGGAAACCATCTATTCAACCTTGTCGCCCCCAAAAGAGCACGTACTACACCTACTCTCAAACGTGATCCAGTATTGAGCCATACACCAAGTCCATTCGTTAACAGAAGGACTTCAGACAGACACCCCCACCAGCAGTATGGTGCCAAGGAGCTGTTAACAAGCCAGTCAAGTAGAGGAGATGACAACTGCACTTTCTAAGAAGTGAAACAAAGTTAATTTTAATTGAGAAGAAATTACTCTATTCCACTCTCACTACAAACTGGAGTGAGTTCAGCAAAGGGCAGTAGGATGGTCAGGCCTGGAGCACTTACCCTGGGAGAAAAGGCTGAGGAATGGGGCTTGTCCAGCCTGGAGAAGAGATGGCTTCAGGGGGACGTAACAGCAGCCCCTGCTGCTCATGGGGAGGTTATGGAGAAGACAGAGCCAGTCTTTACACAGCAGTGCCTGATGGGAGGACAGGGACAACAGGCAAAAACTGCAACAAGAGGTTCAGACTGGGTAGAAGGCAGCAGCACCGGTTGCCCAAGGTGGTTGTGCAGTCTCTGTTCTCAGGTGTTTTCAAGACCTAACTGGGTTAAGCCTTGAGTAACATGGTCTGGTCTCATAGCTGAGCCTGCTTTGAGCAGAAGGTTAGGCTGGAGACCTCCTGAGGGCCTTTCCAATCTGAATTACCTCAGTGATTCCTGAATAAAATAGAAAGCAAAATAAAAGATAAACTAATTTTTAAAACTATCCTCACTGGAAAACTAGGACTCACACTCACTCAATAACCTAAAGTGGAAATCAGCTATAAACAATAATCTAGTCCATCACAAGAAAATGCTTAGGCAGGAGGTCCAGCAGAAGATACCAGTAGGTTGAGTTTTAGGAAGAGAACTGTAGCACATGTTTAAGTGTGATTTTTCCTTCAGTTCTTCTCCCGTATCTCTTGCAAACGCAAATGTGTTATCACTTTGAATTATGTGAACAGATGCTTACTTTTGCAATTTACATCAACCTAGCCTGCATTAACAGGGATTTTGACACAAAATGCAAACCACAACACAATTTTTCACCCGAGGGTATGATGTATGTGTTAACTGCAGCACCAGAACATCTCAGTGAGTTCCTTTGCTACCCACTGCATTCTCAGTAATATTCTCAAGGTAACCTGATTTCATCTGCAGAGTGCAAGTAGAGAACTGCCATAACACAAGACAGGAAACACAGACGCATCTTCCACCCATCAGTGGCAAGCAGAAAGGCTGGCAAGAACACAGCAAAATACTAGATACTACAGAATCACAGAATGTTAGGAGTTAGATATTGCCCCCAAGGAGTCTGCCATACCCACTTGAGAGGTGAGGAGAACCTACAAGGACACACAGAAAAAGGCAGCCACCAGGGAATATGTTAACATCAAGCCGTGAAGCAAGAGAGGTGTGCTCTGGCTAAATGCACAAAATATAAGCTGAGACAGACTTTCAGTAACAGAGATTAGTATTTGATATGCAATCTTAGAGCAAAATCTTTGAAGTGCATCTCTTTGCAGCAGCACTAACACCGTGCTATATGTGTATAAATGAGAAACAACATTTTCTTTGCTGTAAATAGCTTGTGCAATTAATAGCTGTTAGCTGTTCCTGTCTTCTTCCAATTACAGAGTCAGGGTAAAATGGCATATTAAGTTACCTCATGCAATTCTGGACCACCTAATGTTAGAGGAGCAATTTGAGGATAAGCTGCTATTGCTAATTATCAGAATTAAAAACTGAAATAGCAATGTTCACTTCTAAAAGTGAGATGATTTCCTGTTGCAGACATAATTTTCCATTGCTCTCCCCTGCCAACAATTTTCACTTTCATCTGTGGATTCCTGGACTGAAACTTTGAATACAGAAATGTCATCATACAGGAAAACTTTCAAAACATTTTGGGTCATCATTTTGAGTCTTTCAAAATAAACTCATTTATTTATCCTTGGCTAATTACCTTTAGTCCCTCTGCACAGACACAAAATTTTTGTGTTTCTAATTTGTCTTTTCTTTTTCATTTTCAGACAGCTGCATCCACTTCCAAAATCATCATCATGTTTCCACTATGATGTTAGAAATAAAAAATCTTCTGGACAGTATCGCTGCTAGCACAACAACTACAAAAAATGGTAACTGTGTATGTACGCATATGCATGCGTGCACACGCACTCACACGGTGAGCTGAACAAAAATGTGATGTCTAATCTGGCCTGCAAAAACCTGAACAGCATTTCCACATAAACAGGAAAAGGTTCAACACTATTTGCAACACAGCATCATGAAGCCAATTCTGATTTCTCTTACACTGTGCTGAAGAAGCATTTCCAATTCAAAAGAGTAATTAGCATGCCGTATGAAAATCAGAGCACAAGCAAATACCAAAGCTTTAACCTTGCATTAGCAAAGATCAATGAGAATTCATCGCTGTAAGCCCACCACGAGCACTTGCTGCTCAAACACACTGGGAGTGCTGGGATAGGCAGCGCTCTGCCTACGCCACTCGCGTTGCTCATAGAAAGCTTCAAACCCCATGAGGGAATAATTAAATATCAGGTATAATTTTTATAAACTCCATCATAATTTTACTAAAGCTGATGGAGATTTCCTACACTAATACCTCGTTCTCAGCTGCTGATCATTTTGTCAAACTTTAATACTCCAGTACAAAGTGTACAACGCCAGAACCCACCTCAGGCTGAAAATTTTGGAACGTTTCAGCCAAAATGCCAGAAGCAAGGTAGAACAACACATCATTACTCAACCACGTACAAAACCCCAGTGACCTTTGCTTTAACAAGCTCTGGCACTACAGAACTTTGAACAAGGAACTCAAAATTAGGCAAGATAGTGACATTTGTGCCAGAAATAAGTTTAATGTGGTTTATCTGAAAATGCACACAACACAGTCAATTTAAAGGTCGTATCATTTTACACATGCTCCATGAGAACATTTAAATTCAGCAGCTAAAAATCCTCCAGATCTCATCCAGTGAATACTGCCAATACAGTATTTAGGTATTCTACTGATCAGCACTATTCACTGTGAAGAGCCCAAAATGAAAAGTCCATGGGAGTGAGGTGGTAGGTGGGAGAGAAAATAAGAATTTTGTGTTTAGTTAAGTACAGTAAATAATACTTAAGAGTCCCACATAGTGGTTTTTTTAATAACACATACTATTAAATAACTGCTTGCTAACTCACTGCTGTATAAGGCCAACATAGGAAAAACAGCATATGACCATACCACACAACAAAAGGACTTCATTTCACAAGTTCTGGCATTTCTTAAACTTCGTAACCTTGACTTTAGTATTTCAGCAGTCTTGATGTTCTTTAAACACTTTTTTGCTTTGTTTAAGAATTTGATATTGTCTTGCAATGTATATTAGACAGCATACCAAAGAACTTCAGATACGTGCACAGAAGATTCACAGTGACTACTCATTATCTGGGAAGCCATCAGAACTGCACACAGCCCACACACCCCATCCCTGTAGGCTGCTCCAACCCTTTCAGCATAGATGGGATGCACACCCCTCTCTGATAACCATACTGCCATGGGCACACCAGCATCCCTAAGGTCATCCATCACCTTACAACGATGCCAGGATAAGACCCACACACATGCCTCTTCCTCTAAGGTCATCACCTTGCAGTGATGCTGGGATAAGTCCTGTACATCTCTCTTTCTCCAGGGGAGGAACAGGCACAAGCCCAGCTCTCGCAGCCATAGAGAAGAGAGTGAGAACATATTATCAGCCTCGCTAGGATCACCACCCAGCAGTGCAAAGATGCCAGCTGTAAAAGGCGCGCTCCAGCGACCATCACGTCCTTCACCGCAACTTCCCTCCATCTAGCGACAGCCAAGCCTTTTCCACACGTACGCACAATGTCACCTGCAAATGGGTCACCAAACCTCTGACCCAGTCTCAGCAGCAGCCAGGCCTGCTCCACATGACAGCCTGGCATCGAGTCAGCCAGGCTTGGCAGTCATGTCTGGCACTGGCTTTCCAAATAGCAAGCAGGCAGGGGGAACAAATAGCAGATGGCTTCCCCTATCTCCACGACAATTTAATCGCAGTGGTCTTGACGACACTGACATGCTCCATACCATCTACAGCACCTCGCCAGCCGCGCTGCAAGGTGAGCGAGCTGCTCTCTGCCAAGGGCAGCCCTCGCGACCAGGCCGCAGTGCTCAAGAAGTGTTTTAAGGGTCTGAAGCCACGACACGAGCTACACTTACTCAACTTGAACTTCAAAATGAGAACAGAGTGAGACAGATCTGAGCAGTTCAGGACAAAGGAAAAGCACTTTATATTGCAGGAGAGTTGTCACACTGGAAGTCAAGAGCATGGGATGAGCCAGCACTGCCAAAAGCTCCCCTGTGAATGTAGGCAAGCTGGCCTGACAGCCTCAAATTGGGCTTCCCAAAATAGAAACAAGTAAAATTAGTTGCTGCTTTGGAAATGCATTTCTTCATTTTCTTTTTATGAACTGCAAAACCAGATAAAAATGTCTTCACACTGTCCAGAGAAACATGACAGCTATGTTAACAGGAGGCCCTCAGATATTGAGATGTTACCAGAAAGAGATTTCATTTAAACATGGAAGTAATGTGTAGTTAATGCTGATCTGTATTTGTGTTACATACCTAAAGCCGGGCTCCTCTGCATTGAAGGGGATGTGGAGATGCCTTTACTGATATGTGGGCAAATCCAAAAGGAAGGCAAAAGCAGCAACTACTCTCCTAGCAAAGAACAGAGACTATTAAATGTGTCATCTTTTATTAGCCTCAATTAGAATTAGGAAACGAACAAAAAAAGTTTAAATTGGTCAAGTCTTGGGCTCCTTAGCAAGACAGAACTAAAAAACCCTGAGCACCACAGTTGATTTTATATTTCCTGAAGGGTACAGCTAACATCAGTTCTCAAGGCTAGCCTACAATCAAGAGACTTAGACACGTGGATGTGGCAGCAGTTAAACAAAACAGCTGTAATTATTTCCAAACCTGTATAAATCACAAGAGGGGAGCAGTTGGAAGTGGGGATAGAGAGCCAAATTTGACAAATGGAAAAGCCAAAACTATTGGAAAAAAACTTTGGGATGTGAAAGCAAGCTAATGAATAGTAAAAATAAAGTATGGTAAATAGATTATATATTAAAAAAATATACAAAGCAATCTAAAATAACAGTGATCTCTTTTGATGTGACTATCTGTTTTGATTTCATGTTTATGGCACTACTGAGTCCCAAACAAATCAGATGAAAAGTGGAGGGGGTTATGGAGATAATGTTGTTGAGGGAAGGAAGAAATAAAGGAAGGTACTGTTTATCTTTCCTTTTACTCTCAATATTTTCATTCCCTACCTCAAAAACAGAAGGGAGAGGGAACTCCAATGCTATTTGCAACTTTGAATACATAGTTCTGTTCCCTTGATCCAAAAAACCCCACATAATGTTCATCCTCCTTTCCGTATTATGCTTTACCACCTAGAGTCAGAGCACAAAAGGCAGTAGTTTCCAATCTGTGTTTGTATATACAGGCACACACATATGAACCTTTGTGTGGCAGAGCTGTGCTAGGAGCAGATAATTATGGCAAATAAAAGGCATCTCTGAATATAACAATGTGGAAGCAAATTCAATTGCTAAGGACACTGGCTGAAAACAGTCCTCAGAAACAAAGAACCACCCACATTAGAGCAATCTTTCATACTTGTATAAAATAAGTAATTGAGTCATGGACGGGGTAAAGCCTAGGAGCACAAAGGAAGATCACAAGTCAAAGCTGGGAACTGTCCCAATGGTTCCATATTTCAGCTCCCTCTTTGCTTGCTATTCTTCCCACTCAGGGCTTGAGCATGGCACCAAAGCTCGTTATTAAGTCTGTAATCAAGGCCATTAGAGCTCTTGAATTCAACCTGAAGACGTACTCAGCAAAGTCTGGCAAGGCAGCAATAATGATCCCCTTTGAGTAATCAGAGTATTGCTTCATGAGACGCTGATAGGAAATGGTCCCTTTGTGCCAAGGGGCCTGCAAGAGGGCTCACTTGAGAGAAAATGTTATCTTACACACTATAAATACATGAAAATAAGATTAGAGGCAACTGTTGTGACAGCAATTAGCTTATCCTGTCAATACACCCCCTCACACTCTGCCCAGATTTTTAGCTCACCAGTGACTCAGAAGCAAGAGCAACATTGCCAACCCTCCCACTTCTGAGCATTTCCCATCCGCTTCTGTTACCCAAGGGCTGCCTTCATCCTCACCTGACTTCACTTTGGCTATCAGATACACGATCAAGCATCCCACCAGCATCTGATGCAGATCAGGATAGCTTGTTAGTGCCCTAGTTTGACTTTGCAGGAAATGTTAATCAGTAGCAATGTTAACACAAATGCTTCCATCTTTGAAGCATTTCCACTGAAAATTAAATATAGTCACATATAGTTAAGTCCCACCCTACTACATATTATTAATAATCCTAAGCATTCTGTAAGATAATTGTCTGCATTCATTACTTCTAGTAAGTAAGAAATCACTGAGTAGGAGAGAAAGAACCATTTTTTACAGTACTCTGGCTTCGATATTTGATACACTTATTTCCCAGATAAGCCAGTGGTTATTTTGTTTTATGTGATATGTAGTTGCCTTAGCCATGAATGAAGATCCAAACGTGGAGCCTACTATAAAGGAGCTGCTACAATACGCAAGAGATGCATGAAAACACACCTAAAATATGACCACTAGTCATAAAGGTACTGATGGACAAAGTATGGTCTATTTACTTCTTAAAGAAAAACAGAAAGTGTTGGCATGCTAGCTTGCCTTACAGTCAAAATTAGGCTGGGCACTCTCAAGAGCTAGGGATAATGTATTTCCCCTGGGATAAAGTACTTTAAAATATAGGTAACAAGAGACAAAATCCTTGGGTAGTAACTCCAGATTTGAATAAGGTTGTACAGAAAACCTAAATCAAGACCTTTGTGCCTCCATTAGTTCTTTTAGTTCAGTTTCTGGAAGCACTTCACAAGGATCACTCAGCATCTGCAAAGTAATTGTTCTTCTCAGAGATGTCCTTCATGAGATACGGCAAATACTGAGTGATGGGGTGACAGAAGTCTTACATACTTTGTACCTGCTATGAAAGGGCTGGTCTCCACTGAGATTCCTAAATTACAGGGACTAGAGAGGTCTAGCTGCTGCCAACCTTGAGCAGCACCAAGTAGCCCAAGGTCACAGTGCAAGGGAAGGAGGCGGCAATGCCACGACCAGATTGCACACCCATGTCCCAGCCACCTGTGCAGAGCAGGGGTGCAAGGCTGCACCCATCCGGGGATGGCCCTGGCACCCCGCAGTACACTCCCACACACACTCCCACTCCCAGATGGTCTCCAAACGTCCCTTCCAACATAAATTATTTTAGGGTTTTAGTAATTAAGCAACAGAGCCCAAATCTTTGCCTCCTAGTCAGGAATGCAACTCCTGTCTTCTTGTAAAAGGCAGAGAAAGAAAATAAAGAGAGAGGTGTCCCTCCTAAAACAAAAATAATCATAATAAAATATTCCTGTTCCTACAGCGAGTCACCTAAGCATTCAAAATACCACCCATGAGTTTGTTCTGCTGACAGCTCTGTGTTTACACCTGCTGCTTTTTCTCGCCCTGAGCTTGTCAGGAATGGAAATCATCTGTGAGCAAACAAGCAGCCGAAATTAATGGGAACAAGAGAAGCAACAGTGCAACAAAAGGCGCAAGGAATGTCATGGGCAAACTAAGAGCTAACATTTCCAGCTCATTGAACAAGCTCTCACATTGGGATTTGTATTTTGTTGTTTGCTTACGATTTGGAAGATGGCACTAGGACTCCAGTAATTCAGAGGAGAAGGCAGGTACAGAGCTTCAACTCAGTTTAGTGATGAGTTCTGTTAAACTTGACAACCTATCGTTCATGACATTTTCTTTCCAAGACATTAATTTTAGTGTACATCACCATACCTATTCTACAAATCTATGCATTGGGGAGCTAACTGTTTTCCCTTTAAAACTACTGAAGTAAAGGGAAAAAACCCACAGTGATTTGCAGAGAAGTAAGTCTCTCAATTTCTCTCCCTCCTGCAAAGAGAAGATCAAGCAAAAACATTAGTCAGATAAATTAAACTGTGTTAGAGACAGCGACCAGAGCTCAGTAAGGCCTCAGGTAACCACTTGCATTTAAATGTCTGTAGCAACTCAGTAAGCTCCCAATAACGCAGACATTAAACAGCCATTTCTGAACCCTAGCAGAGAAAGACAGCAGCTTTTTTGCTTGCCTGCTTGCTTTTAATAATGGATATACAGTCCTTATAATCTGTAATTTACAAATTTCTTCTCAAGCTCTCTTACAAGAAAATTTAATAACCATCTGGATGTCCGTCCCATCTCATGATGCTGACTCACAGGCAGGAGTGACACACAGGAAAGACTTGCAAAGTCACTGGGACCTGCTGTGTGCCCCATCCCTTTTGCACATCTGACTCCACCTTCCCATAAAACAGGCCTTGAGCTGTGGGGGTTCAGTGCAAGCCACATACAGGCAAAGCAGAAACCAAAGCCAAACTGAAACAGCCTGCTCTGAACTGCAGTGGCCCAGCCTCTGCCCGTTCACCTCAGCTACCCACAAGTCAGCCCTGCAGTCACAACCCACTGCTTGCTCCCAGCATAAGTCACCCCATGAGTCACAGCCCTCTGTGAGCTGCTACATCCTCAAATCTGCTGAAACGTGACCTGCTGTTTTGTGAGGCTGCCAGGTCACCGTGATGAGTTACTGGAATAGCTGAATCACCCATTTTCCAGCACACTCGCTGCTGTCATTGTCCCAGGTCTGCAACTGTCCTTGCCTCAGTGTTTCACCACGTCAGCCTGTGCAGAGCCAGCACTGAAGCTTCTGGCACCCGTTAAGGCTTCATTACTGAGGGAAGGCATTCGGAGAAAGGGTTGTGAGCAGAGCTTTATGGGCAAGGGGCATCACTGCAAATTAAGAAGTCCACCAGACTCTGAAGGAAAGTCAACAGAAAGCCAAACTTCACTGAGCACCGATACTCCTCTGTGTCTCTTAAAAGCAAATCCTTGTTACTGGCTCTGTTAGATTTAATAATTAAATCCCTAAGCCTGGCTTTTGGGAAGGAGGCAAGTCACAGTTATCACGCTATCTCAGCAGTCTCACGGTACTGAGAGATGAGCAAAAATAAATCTGATTCTGACTGACAAGTCCCTGATTCACATCTGAGGCTGACATCTAGCTATAATATCAGGTAAGTGCAGGATTAACATAAAAGATATCAAAGGAGATGAGATATTGTACAGGACCAATTCTTTTCTCCCTCAAAAAGATATTTCAAAAAAAGCTCAAGAACCAAAGGACAAAAAATCCAAGAGAAAACCTTTTTTTTTTTTAATATTTAAAACCAAATGTTATGCTGATGAATAGTCTCATGGCACTGAAAGGACTGAAAATGGCACAACCGATAAATATATGCAGATCTCTCTTCCGTACAACCAGCTCAAGCCCACAGTTCTGTACCAGACAACACAGGTTTGTCTATTCCTACCTCTAGTCCCTTTGCTCTTACTACTTAATCCCCAGATAAATCTCTGATCCTCATGCCGTGCAGTCATTAACGAATGGCATGAAGCTGGGTAAACATTTCTTTTCTGGCCTGCAATAATACAAATTACACCTTTACAGACTCCTCACTATCTATCCATTCATTTCTCAATGCATTCTATCCAGGCTTGCCCAAAGGAAACCTTCTGACAGACATGAATAAGGAAGTGATTCCCACTTCAGGCTGCCAATACTGTAAGGAAATGTTTTAATACCAGTAATTTTTGCATCCAATCTGAAAGAAACAGCATGAAAAACACTTATTGCTTGAGTTTTGCAAAAAACGTAGCTTTTCTCTACCACCTTCACTGCAAACCATATATGTTGGGCCTAGCCAGGTATTTACATTGCTTCAGCAGGTATCTCCTACACTGTAACTCAACCTCTGCTGAGCAGCGAGCTGATCTTATGTCTGAATAGCACTCACTATTTCAGTCGATTGCTCTCATTGACACAGCATGACAGAAACACTGCCATCACTTCTGCAAGACTTCTCCCTCCTCGCTGCCAGCCATGCGAGCGAAGCTTCCTCGCATCGTGCTCCTCAGAGCCAGGCTTGGAGCACACTCCTTTCAGGGGAAGAGCAATGAAAGGATGACTTCTAAATGTCAAAAAAAGTAATGACTGTGCCATTATAAATAGCCATTTTGGGGCATAAGCTGCAGTTGGGCACATCTTATTTCCATATAAGCCACATACACATTCTAGAGAAAATCTGTAAAACAGATACGAGTCTGGCCAAAAGTAGAGAGGGCCTTTGCTAAGATGACAGGATGAGGTGCTTAAGCGTATGTATTTGAAGATGAGAAGGCTACAGGGGGGATCTTCTTGCGCTGTGTAAGTACCTTAAGGGGGATCACAAGGATCTGAGGGATGGATAAATTCGAACTAAGCAGCAACAGAAAAACATGTGGACAATCCTAGGCTTTAAAATAGAAGTAATTTACATGAAAGAAAACTGGTGATTTATCCCAAGTGGGCTACTATCTAGCTATGTGGAATTTTTTTGTCCAGGAGATCTCTGCAGCATATAAATAATGCAAGAGCCAAGAAAATAAAAACAGATTGCTTGGATACCAGTGATAGCTACGGATATGTATGGGATTAGATGCTTAAACTTGATAATTTTGCTTATGCACAGGGCTTATGTTTAGCATCAGTAATGAATATCCTTTTCTCAGGTTACCACAGGGAGTTGGGGAGATGGCGACTTCACAGAGATGGTAAGAAAAAAATGGATATTGTCTTGATAAACTGATGACATAGAATATTTTTTCTAGTGGCCAACCATACAGAATGATTTCTAACACGTGTACAGTAACATCAAGGGCATACTTACTGCACCATTCTTAAATGACAGAATGGGAGAGCAAGAAGTTCAAGTGCCTCTTGCCTGCTTGTGAAAGTCTACCCTAAGGTCAGCTCAACACAATGGGAGTTTGTAGGTCTACATTGTAATTACACTGGTACAAAGTACCATTACACTGGAAGCTTATTTCTGTTACAAAGGCTTTAAAGAAACTTCTTCCTCAAAAGCCAGTTCTACCAAGGAGATAGGATAAGAAAAATGTAAGTACCATAATACAAGGCTATGTAAAGTTACCCAGTATTAGTGCCCGGTGATGCCAGCTCCTGTTGATGCCCTCAGACAGTGCTGGGCACCTGAGCAAAGGCATCCTGCTGAGAATCAGGGTACAGCACTGCACATTTGTACATGTCCAAAAGAATACATTTTAAAGGCAACAGCTAGATTTCAGATGGTGAGATTTCATGCAAAATGTCTCCTATGAAAAGAGCCAAAACCAAATCAGGACTAAAACAATCCCCACAAACCCCACAGAAAGTGAGGCCAGTATGAACCAGTGCCAAATTCAGCCAGGCTTCAGGTCCCTTCTACTCAATACAATCATTTGCAATACACAACCATCGCTGAAGCCACAGTCAGAGCACAGCAGAAAACATCTGTCCCCATTTCCACCATCTCAGCCGCCAACTGCCAGCAGAGACAGAGCTGAAAGTTGTGACCACCAGTCGGAAAATGATAAACAATCCTGCTTCAATAATAACTATTATACATGAAACAAACAGGGTAAAGTAGAGAGAGAAAGATACAATCTACCAGAAGGCAACTGCGGTACAATTTTGTACACAATCTGTATGGGGTATCTCTGGCAAGGTGCAGGCAGTGGGTGCTGTGGGGGTCTCCATGAGGAGAGGCCAAGGCCATGCCATCCCAGGTACAGCTGGCAATTTCAAAACGAACCTTTTTCAGAGAACTGAGAAATTATTCAGAAATTATAGTTACTTACATCACAGCACATATCACACAGTGAACTGCACACGACAGAATATTGCTTCAGGGCCACTTGTTTCTTCAAGAAATTATCTTAATTTTTCCTTCCGATTTTCCAGACTGAAGTGCCACACACATCTTGGAATACAGAACATCTCTACCTTGTTACCACTGCACAGGATGAGCCACTGCTAAACATTACCAGCACTGAAGTCTGCAGTGGAAGTGACAGAAGAAGTAATATATGGAATCGAGTGAAATGCCTTACCTCTAGGAAAAAAAATGTATCCCTCATATGTGCTAAACCCTACCTGTCAGCCTCAACCCCGCCTGCTCTTCATCTCCTCAGAGAGAGCTTCTGGCCTGGCTCGCTTGGCCTGGCCACTGCCCTGGGGCTCGGGGTGCAGGGACCCAGTGCCATGTGAAGCCACCCCACAGATAACAAAGGGAGGGCAGGCCTTGGCATCCACATTGGGCCCAACCTTCCTGCTAACAGTGCTACTCTCCCATCTCTGAATGCTTAACATCACAGCTTCATCAAAACACCCCTGATCTTTGTTTAATTGCACCTTGCAGATGTTCTTAACACATTTTTGCTGAACACTAAATGCCCAGCTTGTGTTGTTAAGCAAAAGCAGAATAAATCCTTAAGCCTAGCATTTTCCCTCTCAAAAACCCAAATAGGCTACATGCCACGTAAAGAGCAACTCTCTGGAAACCTTTCTTAGGGTAAACTCTTGCCAGTGGTCCAATGCTGGTGTCTCATTTTTGTAGGACTGGGAGTTTTACACCAGCTCCTTACACCCGTTGAGATGAAATTTGGATCTGCTGCCACAGTTTAATCTCGGGTGCTTCAACTTTCCCATACTAAACAGGAAGTCTTTGTCAATACAATACTATTTAAGCACTGGCCTAGCTAGCCTGTGCTGTGTCTAGATAATTCAGCCTAATGAGGGATTATTTCCTGTGTTTGTGGCTGACAATACCCAAAGACATTCTGGGATTGTGCAGTGATAAAAACTGAGCTATTTTAAGCCAATAGCATGAAGCTATTAATTTTAAATAGAGAGTAGAAGAGAGAAGGGATACTATCCTGCACCCCCCAGAAGTCATTGAGGTTTGTGTCTGAGCCAGGAAAACAAAACAAAACAAAATGAGTTTTCTGAGTTTAGGACTGACAGCCACCGAGATCCCTAACCTTAGCTGTATGTTAAAAAGCAGAGGGGTATCTTAAGTAACAGACTAGCGTGTAAGTGTGATTCCAGCCTAATGGGAGTTCTGCTTTTGTCCTCAGTGAATGTGGCTGGACTAAAACTAATCCTATTCATAATACACAACAGCAAAGGTCAGTCCAAACAAAAGATAAGGATCAAATCTCGGGCAAAACTAACAGTAGCTCCTTGATAGTTTCACCCCCAGGGAACTGCTGGTCACTGGAAGAAGCAGCTATGTCAAAGGAGTGACATACACACTCTTGCAGGTGGGTATGAGGTAAGGTACAGTGTTCCCTTGCTCCACCAAATGGAGCTGAGCCCAGACCTGAGCCAGTGGATTATTGATACCACAATGTAATTTCTTTTCCAATTTCTTTTCCAGGCCACAGTCTTACTCCTTCAGTTATCCAGTGTCTTCTGGGGACATTATGCGTGACTGACTGGATCACAAGCAACTAAATCAAGGCTTAAGCCAATATAGTGTAGACTATAGCATATTTATAGCCTTTGGAATATAACAATGATGGATATTAACATATCCCTCTATGGAGAAGAAACACTGATGTCCACCGTGTTTGAAGAAGAAATATGTTCCTGTGTAAACAAGTCTGTATGTTCCAGATGAAGGAAATGAAGAGTGGCAATGCAGCACATCCAGTAACTCTCAGCCAGCTGTCAGTCTAGCTAGGAAAACAACAGATCAAAAGCAAACAATTTTTTTCCTTGTGCATTCATGCACAGAAGACATTTTCTCATCATCATTCTTTCCATTCTACAATATCACCATTTAGATATGCAGATCATTAAAGCCAAACCAAATACTTCAGTCATTCTCAGGTCACATATACTCTTCACTGATCTTTACTAGGCACAGTTTGAAGCCTGCCTGTGTATAATTTCTAGCTGTAACGCTATTCACTTCTACAAAGAAACAAATGGAGAGCTGCATGAGACATGGATTAAAAAAAAATAAATCTAAGTTTTGCGATACAATCTAAGCAGCATCATTGGGTCACCTCTTTGTACAAATTACAATGGTTTTCAGGCTCATAAGAGCACAGTAAGATCTTCAAGTCTACTTAGAAGGGAATCAGAGACTGATGGCCCAGTCTACAGGCAAGTGGCCTGTTTAAAAAGATGTAGTCTACTTGAGGAGAACCTAACAGGTTAATTAAGACAGTAAAACTGCAGCAGCACAGGCACACACATGACTTCATCTCACCTACCATCCGTTGTTACTAGGTAAACCTGACACTAAAAATAAAAAGCACCATACAAGCTTAATTTCTTCCTGTATTTTTGATTGATATGACTACTACTTTCAACTGCACAAGACATTTTCTCTTACATTTCTTCTGCAGTTTCTACACATCATTATCTATTTGCTATTTCCAAGGCAACTCCACACTAGAATTTCAATGGTTTGAAGGAACTTGCAGGGTTCAGTCATACAAGGCAGACTGAGGTAGTCCATTATCCTCCTATTGCTGAAGAAGTACACAAGTGTGAAAAGAAGAAAAGTATTTGAAAAATACAAAAGAAGAAAAAAGTAGTAGTCTTACTGTGCTCACAAGCACAACAATAGATCCCCAAAATGTTTGAAGGCTTTTTTAGTTGAGAAGGTAGCTTGACAAAAGATCACCTTGCATGTAACAAAATCCATATAGGACATAGGCCACAGAAACAATTATGATGATTATGATATGCTGAAAGCCAGGACCAGCTACAACTCCTTTTGCCATCAAAGGGGAGAAACAGCACTTGCTACAACATACTTGAGCTCGTCCCACGGTGCGTACCTAAAATAGTTCAGGTGAATCACATTCTAAAACTGCTTATTTCTGGTTTTTAACTATAAAAGGAGCCTAAGGCAATGAATTCAAATGTATATGTCTGCACTGCAAAGGTCTGAAGAAAAATGAATTAATTTTTCACTAAAAGAGATTCTATGCAGAATCACAGAAAGTTCCTTAAAATTACACAGTGGTGAAATATCTGAGGAAATTACTACCCTGAGACTGGAAATGGGGTCCCCTTTTTTGATAATATAAATAGCTATCCACCTCTCCCTCCATGTTTAAAAAAAATAAGTTCTCACAGTATTACTGTACAAAGAGGGCAACTGCCAATATGCAAGGAACTGTGTTACTTGATTCTACTCCAGAGAAGTTCTCACAGTGAAGTTACCATTTCACCCAAAATAAATAATAAACAAGAGTCTTAAAAGAGAAAGTAAAACAACATTCTAGAAAGCTATTGACTATTTCTTTAAAATAAATTCAGTTCTTAATGCAAAACTGTCCACATCACAATAATTACAGACTGATTAAAGGGTAAGAATTGAACAGCACCCAAATTGAAGCTCTTCACTCTACAGTGAGGTCAATGTACATGAAAACACTGCTACTGCTTGTGCTGAATGTTTCAATCTAGTTTCCAGAGTTTCCAAGCTGGTTAACCCTCATAAGCATTAAATTTCCTAAATACTTGCATAATTAAAAATTACTACTAGAAAGAAACAAAATACACTGAATTGACTGCACATGCTTGGTTAATTCCCAGCAACTCTGCCACTCTCTATTACTTTTTGGATGCTAAAGCATGTTCCTGTAATTCAAAAGTAAACAATTATTCAGGAAGGCTATTCAGACAGAAACTGAACTGGAAACATCCGAGAAGCACACAGTGGGTTCGTCAGTTGAGCAGCAAATCCTCTGACTCATCGGAGGAGTCGCCGCACTGACAGGCACCGCATGCTTTCGTTTTCAGAAAATGCCAAGGATTTGTCATGCTGCACGAAGGAAAAGCATCCGGCCTCTGAAGATCAAAAGCATTAACCTTGACATGATGAACGGCCACCAGCAGCTTTATGACAAGTCAGTCAGCCCACAGATACCAGGTCTGACTTACTAAGGTCAGTTCTGGGATCTCCTCACATCTCTACATTGAGAAAGGACTTTTCCCTTCTAAGGACCTGTCTCACCTTAAGCAGTTTGCTTTATGCTTTTCCTAACTCGGAGGAGGAAGGAAAGGGTGGAAGAGGCTTTCACTCCCTCAAAACAAGAGACTATGAAATGACCAGAATATTTGCTATTTTAACAGAGTTATTCAAAATTTTGCCACAGGAAGACAAACAGAAAGCTTAGCTCTCTCATTTCAGACTCTGACAGAGCAGAGACAGGGACATTTTGCTGTTATCAAGCAGTCAGGATTTGAGGAGCCTCTGCCAAGTTCACTCATATCATAGAAAGGCCTTATTCCCAGGAACTGCCAGGCAGCAGCTGGCAGGAGAGCACACTGACACCAGGCAAGGGAACAGAAGTAAGACTTCCCTGACATCGTTTGCATGGGCTACAAAGCAAGAAGCTGCTATTTCTCTTTTGAGCTCTTCCAAACCCAGCTTGTCATGAGCTGCATGTAGAAATCACTGCCAACCACCCAAAATTGTATCAACCTGTGTCATAATAGACTGTGATTTTGGGAAAAGCTGGGACTACTGCTGCTCTGCAGCGGGCCACAGTGGAAGCCCTGACTGCAACGCAGGCATTGAGTCAGTACCCAGCATTAGTGACCGGCACTCGGTGATGCTGCGTTATTAAGTACCGATGAACTTCCATCTTGAGCAGAAATTGCCCATTCACTTAAAGCTGCTTTCTGTTTCCCTGGGGATGAGGAAAAACCAGACCCTGCCAGCTTTATCTCCGCTCATGAATCACAGCCCAATCTTTCTAGTCTCCTTGGCTACAGCTAAATAAAACAGGGCCAGGAATCATCTGCTGGCCGTTAAGTGCCTGAAATAACGCAGTGACTGCATTGCAGCCAGTAAGTTTTATGGCAGGGAATTTCGGGATGTGTGTTTCATGTCCTGGGCTGTAGCATAAAGGGCATCAAGGGGTGCCTGAGGTTTCAAAACACACTGCAGTAAGGATAGAAGACAATGCAGGACGAAGGGAGCTAAAGAACAACAGTCCTTGGCATATGTTGCCCCAGCAGACTGGAAGGAAAAAAATGCCCCAGAACCTGCTGTACATGGGGATGCAAAGTCCCAAAAGGGATACAGCGACAGCAATGAAAACCTGGCTTCTGAATCAAGACCTTCAAGTCCAACTCCAAATTTATTTTTGCTTATTGGGTTAAGTATGTTCCATTGTAAATACAGCCTCATCCAATGCCTCAGTTTAATTTCAGTTGCAGGGTCTCATCAGCTGCTTAAAGACACATCAAGAACAGTCTCAAAAACTTGAGGTGACAACAGCCCCCCTCACAAGAAATAATCATCTGAATCAGTTCTCATATCATAAAAGGGGAAAAATACTGATGGCATTTCCTCCTGTTCCGAAGCTGAGCAGTTTATTCCTAGCTCAAATAAATCCAGACGGGCAAACTGTGTTTTTGCTTAACTCCCAGGTTTCAATGGACAGGAATTGAAAGAGAAAGAAAAAAACTACTGATGCACTCTCCTAACCATCCACCTCAGTAAGTCTTTTTATGCAGACTAAATGGAGAATGTAAGGCCATAGAGCAGGAAAACAGTATTATAAAGGGATTTTGGAGAAAAATTAATTCCTAAGAGCAAGTCGTACACAACTTTCCTACACTGCCCTTGCCTAATTAATTCTGTATCCATAGACAACTAGTACTGCATGAATGAAGCAACCTCCAGAGAAACAACTACATGAGAACTAATAAAACAGGACATGTTAAAATTATTACCAGGAACTCTCTAAATCTTTTTAATATACTTTTACAATGTGCTTGCTATGTTTGACCTCAGTGTAACATTTATAAAATACAACTGTCAAAGAACTACAGCACTTCCTTTCAACATCCCAAGGTGGTATGCAAAGTGGTTTTTTTCACGTCAGCATTCAATCTTGAGACTTCAAACAGAGAAAGGGGTTGACCCACAACCAGAACAGCAGAGATACATAATAACAGCAATAACAATGTCCTCTCCAGGAACACTTGCAAGTTTCCAAACTTGGACCTAAGACTGTCAGTGCTGTACTTTTATCAGCCAGCACCCTACTGCAAAGAGGCTGACACAGTAATTGTTAATACTAACTGATTTCTCTCTTTTTAATGTGAGTTTAAATCCATCCACTCCAGAAGCAACAGATCACGTGGCAATATACTGAATTATTTACTCATAGACAAGGACCTAACTATAAATGGAAACAACCCTGCTTAAATGTTGAGAGAACCTATTTGTGACTTAATCTTATTGCAAATCCACAGATGCATGGAAGTGAATTTCATCCTGAAAATTACCCCAGAATGCATGGTGGCTGACAGTCACTTTTGGCACCTGAGATGCACCGAAGAAGTGTACTGCCTATAAAAACCACATGTTGCTTCGGGATCACAGTGCTTTACAAGTGGAAGCAGTACAGGATCAGCAGAAGGAGCTCACTGTTCTATTTGCTGTGAACTGATTTAATGAAAATTTTCTCACATAAACATGGGCTCCATCAAATAAAATACTCCTAAGGTGTTGCAATACAAGTATTATCTGCAATGAAAGAAATAAGAAAGTCTTTTCTTGCAATACTAAAAGATAAAATGTTCTGGAATCTCATCCAGAGTGTTCTGAGTGATTGTGTGTTCAGATTACGTGCATTTCAGTAAGGTCACTTTGTTTCAAAAAACTCAAGCATGATCCAAAAGAAATACAAATTTGATTAGGCTTGAGCTTCCATGTTCTGCAAGAAATGCTGAAAAATAGATATTGCTTCAGTCACTTATAATTCTTACACTTTTTACAGTATAGCACCTACTTTTATAGATTCAGAGATCTTTATAGAGGAGGAGTGAGTGTAATTTTGCCAATTGTAAAAGACCAGTTGCAAAGCCCAGCTCAAATCTCTGCACCGGACTAAGAGCCCTATAATCTGACATACTGTGTCTTCCTGTTCAGCTGCTTAAGCCCCGTGACAGTGAGAGTGCCTCACACAGTATTCTCTCCAATAAGTCTCTTCTTGTTGGTTCATTCCCGTTCAGGTCGGTGACTTTTAACTTCATGGTGAGCCATCCAGTACCAACAGCTTACCTGGAAAGCATCTTTTTAAACACTCTTGTTCCAAAGACCAAACTCTTCAATGGATATTTTCCAAAATCCACTTTGTGTTACAAACTCATTTTCCACACTGTATTGTGTTTCCAGTCTTTGTTCGGAGATCATAAATGCAGCAGCTGTAGCTATAATAATAGCTATATAATAGCTGTATAGACCTGGTTAAGAAATCGCAGTCTGAGGAACTCTGTTCTATCAAAAGCACATTTGCAAGGTGCACATTGCTGAAATTTTTTTGGAAATAAATAATATTTGGGCTATCAAACTGTTGGGTTTTTTTCTTGTGGATTTGATTGCAATTTTCCCCACAGAATATGAGAAAGTCATCACCCATCCTGTGAGAAAAAACAGCAGGCAAACACACACTAATCCAGCTCATATTAGGTATTCATCCCTCTCTCTCTTGGGGGCTCCTAATTCCATCCCTTCCTCTCCTCCTCTGCGGTTCTCAGATGCAGGCTGAGGTGTCCCCCTTGAAGGCTCCACCTTTATTTCAGCCAGTGCACACAACAGCTGAACTAAATACCTTCACAAAGTTCTTAAGATTGTCTGAATGGCAGTAATTGTATTAAGCTGAGCCTGTTTTGATCAGTACTAAGTGTGAAATTTTGTCACCCGATTAATACCTCACTTTGCCACAGGCGTGAACAGCAGAGCAATTGAAAAATGTTTCCTAGAGACCAGGCGTGTTGTCTCAGCTGCACACTTGGCTCTCTCCATCCGCAGAGTCAGGAACTAGAAGTGTTTTCTCATGGAGCAACAGGGACACATGGTTAGCCAGGTCAGCTCAGGGCAAGTCTGCTTCAATTACTTTTTATTCTAAAACCCCAAAGCCCTTTGGTGTACAGTGCTGTACTTTCTGACTTTGACAAAGGATAGCCGCTACAATTTCTAGGTCACTAGGTCTCCAGTACTGCCCTTTGGGTATATTTTCACAAGACTCAATATAGTTAACACGTCAGATAACCCCACAGTAAATCTCTCCTCTTGTCTGTGTCCTAGAGAGTCACTGGTTTCACATAAAAAAATATTACTTTTTATTAAATGATACTGATACTGATCAATCAGAATCTGATTGATTTACAGATTCTAAATGGGTCTGTAAATGCTCATTCATAATGTGAACTGTATCTCCCTGGCTCTGACAATGACAAACTAAGAAACGAGTGGCCCATGCTATAGCGTCTGCTTGACGCTGTCCTCACGCAAGCAAGCCAGGCTGAGAGAGCACTAAATGAAGAGTGTTGGTGTAGAACAAGGTGGAAACTCCAGTTCCTCAGCACTGCCTTCGACAGGCACTGTATCTACCCTTAGGGCTGAGTTTACAGCATGAGATATGAAAAATGCTGTATTTATGAGACATTTTTTTTGTTTTCCTTTATCTTCCTTTTAAAGTAGATTAAACTAATGGGAAAAAGCCCTCATTATAGGTATCGTGCCCAAAAATGCAATTCCCACAGTTGCATCAGACTCCTTCTCCCTAAAGAGGAAAAAAACACACATTGTGCAGGATCTAGAGAGGATTCTTTTGTTCACTGTTCATTTTTAGTACTTCCCTTTCAGCTACTTCATTAATTTATCATAATCAATGCATAGGACCAGACTGCAGTCAGTTTAGATTATCTTTCAAGATATCCACAAAGCACAAATTCCCAAATCCCAAAGAAGAAAATTAACATTTCATGTCGTTTGCTGAGCCACCTGCAAATATTAGGAGATTGTTTCTAAAAAGCTAGGACATTTTTCAAGCGTTTCCCTTTAATTTTTTTTTGTCCATTATTAAGTCTACCCTGTGTAAGTTTAAAGATTTGAAAATGCTGAAAAATAATCTCTTCCTTTAGTGGAGTTTAATATGAAAACATATTTCGAGGTTAGGATCATTACGATCATCCGGATCACCAGAGACAGCCTTGTCAGAGCTAAGTATCACAGTTTCAAGTGAAGCTCATCTCCTAGTAGTGAGAATCCAGACAATAATTTGTGTCAGGGTTTATTTTAGTCAGGCTCCTGTTTGGAAACATCAGAATTATTAATTACCTTACATACAAAGAGTGACAAAAAGCCTCACTAATACATGAGCACTGCCAAAGAGCTTTCAGTAGGCGACTCAGTCAGTCACATTCTACTAGGAAGGAAATCATTATTTTTTTACAAATTGATTTTACTTTCTGATTAAAAAGCCTAGGCAAAGGCATTTTATTAGTATCTCAGTCCTATAGAACCGGCACATGAGATTTTAGAGGAGCAATTCTATCAAATGTTTGGTTTCCTTTCTCTCTCCTCAGGTCCCCATCCACTCCTAGAAATTCCTGAAGCGATATAGGACCATTTCCAGAATGAAGTTCAAGAGCTGCGTTACAAGCCACTCTCGAGGGTTCCATGATTTGGAACACAAAGTAAAGAGAAATATCACACCAGGTCAAAACGGATGCTGTAGGAAGGCAGAATGTTGCTTTCTCTAGTCCAAGCAATACTGGTTCCCTTTAGATCTTGAGGAGAACAGACCACTTGCTTCACTTCCAGTAGCTCCTGAAAGCTTTAGGCTTTCATCCTGTTCAGCTTGCTAAATACAACCTGTTAAAAATCCAGAGTGACATGTCTGTAGGTATGCAGTTGAGTCATTAAACAGTTTGAGTCAGTTCTTTCACAGAACCTCATTTTTACTTTGAGACTGAGGAGCACTATTACTACCTAATTTACTATATCACCTCTGGTTCAGATGGACAGGACTTTCTGGTTCCAAAATCTGAAGGTTTTGACCATAACACCTCACTGATGTGATAAACTGCTGATCTGTAATGCACTGTTAGGTGGGAAGATATGTGAAAGGTGGAAAATCCCAGCTGCCAGTCTTTCACACATACTGCAGTAGAAAGGATTAATTCCTGATGCAAACTGATCAAATATGTATGTGTTTTGCTAGAAGAGAATGAGAGCCGACATCCAAAATGCAAAATAAGCAATAAGGAACCACAACCAAATCTAAGTCACTACCCCTGCACTATGCAGTCTGCCAACAGCAGGCTCTGCTTCCTGTTTTTGATCTTTGGAAGACGTTTCCACCTGTGTTTCAGGGAAATGTCAATAGATTGGTAAAATAAAAGACTCAGCAAAGAAATAATTTTCTGGTCTGTTACAGCAACTACATCAGTGTCAAATCGTTTCAGCACTCATGTGCATACATACCACACATTCTCCCTCTATTCACATTATAGATATATAATGTATATATTTACATATTTAGAGATAGATTTATTATATACACGTGAAAAGGGGAAAATGTGCCTTGTTGTGCTGTATCAGTTGACTTAGCTAAAGCTGTTGAAGACTACAGTTCCTATTTAATGGTTGCAGGAGATTTGGATAGTTAAGTCTTTCGATGAGGAAGCAATGGTATTTATGAGATTAACAAATATTTGGGTTCATCAGGTTTTAAAATGCCTATACTAGGAAAAAATAGAGGAGTCAAATGGGGAACTTACAGCAACAACAAACAGAAGCTTTCCCAATTTAAGCTCTAATTATGTGGAATGCACTGGCTAGAGAGGATGACCCACAATTTCACTAAATATTTTAGCACATCAATCTTTCTATTCCATGTCAAAAAGATTATTTCTGCTCCTCAGCACACAGTAGTGCCAGTTATTTTGCGAATTCTTCAAGACAGAAATTTACTGAATCTGATTGATATTCAGCTTTTCAGCTTTTTTTTCCTCCAGGATGTTTCGTGCTTGCTTTGCTTATTCATTAGTAGGTTCCTTATACGCTGACTAGATTATAAACTGGAGAATAGTGAAGCAAATAAACAGAGATTAAATAAAGCCGCAGCAGAGTTATATCTTTTAAGAATTAAATCCAACCCCTAAACTGCAGAGGCAACTCTTCAAAAGTCATGGTAAGTAGAGTATGCACATTTGCCATCCAACTTCCATTTAAAGTGGATGACAAGTTTAGCAAGGATAATACCCTTCAAATACTCGCTGATTGAAGAGGCAAGGACATTTGCTCAATTTACCAATAGTATTATCCCCCCCCCCGGCTTGCTGGGAGTTGGTCCCCCACTGTGAGCTAACAATAAGAGTTTTCCTTCTAAGTCCCTGATGTGGGAGCGTTTTTCTTCAAGATCATGGGAAAGTTTGGGGTTTTTATTTTAAACCACTGCAGCAAAAAGTGAAGAAGATTAATTGGGTTTGCTGCACAATTTGTCTCACTGGTTTTGGCTAATTCACAGCATATCCTAGAATACAGTTTTAAAATCTCAGATATTTCTTAAATTATTGTAGTATATAACATTTTAGGGCACTGAGAAAAACAGACATCGTATTTTAACCTAGATATGCAATTTTTTTTTCAGAAGACTAATATTAATCTACCTGCAAATCTGTATCCAAAGATAAAATATCCTGCTATTTTTCCTTCTGCTTCCTAACTGCTTAACGATAAGATGCACAGCAATGTGTTGATCTGATCTAGTACCATTTCAAGTGTAAACTTCCACTTGCAGCAGAAGGTTTCAAGCAGATGGTGCTTGGATATAGCCAATTGATGTACACGTAAACTGGGACACCCTGACAGCTACGGCCAAGAGGCTGCATTACAACTCGCGGAGAGCTTATAAGGCAAAGCTCAGTCTTACTGCAGGGCTAACGCTTTCCAGGGAACTTGTTAGGACTGACATGCTCGTGGTATTAAAAGCCCACTTGTACTGCGGCTGGCAAAACACGAAAGATTTTTTGAATGTGACCTGTCAAAAACTTCCCTGCATTTAATAATTAGGTATTTTATTACTCAGCAGTGAGAGAGATCACATATTTAATTTTCCTGACTGGTCACAAAACAGGTTAGTAAATTTTAAAAACTCCTAATGCTGCATAGGAGTACATTATTATTCTTCTTCCTATTTGCTGTAGTTTTTTCTGCGCACAGGATTTACTATTTTATTGCTCTACAACTTATTTTAACAAGATCACTCTCTTTACAGATTAAATAATTTCACGCTGGTTTTCAGCAGAACGTGATTCTTCACTATAAAAGCAAGCTGTGGCAGAAAACCATGGGCAGCCTTCAGGCGTGGTGTTGCTGCTGTGACCAGAGAACCTGGAGCACAGCGACCGCCCCAGCCATTCCCTAGGAGAGCTGCATTAACCCACTGCTCTGCTCAGGCCACCTCTCCTCCCACCCCTCACCACCACCCACCTCCTCTGCAGCAGATCCAGGGAAAGGAGGTCACCAGGGGCCACTGCCTTACTGGCATGGCGATGAGGTTTACTGTGCTGAGCTGCTTTTTCTGCTGTGAAAAGGGAAAGAGCATTACTCTGACAAGGCAAGGAGCAGGGGTTGCTCTTTACACATGGGAGCAGAGAAATGGCCCACAGCCAAAGCCCGGCTTAAATTCCTGACCCCAGGTGCTGAGGAAGGACTGGCCTGACATGGAGGTCCTCCCAATGCCCTCAGCAGGGTATGGGAACTAGAAATTGTGAACACATTTATTGCATTAGTCTGAACAATCTGCACTCTGCAGTACATTGTTAAATATTTTATCACGTCTGATTAATTAATGGATTTTTAATTTTTAAGCATGCTCACATATGGTTCTTAATTCTTGGCAATAAGCAAAGGACTGCAGTAGTTCAGTAACCCACCCTACAAGTACTGCACCAATCTCTCCTTATGATCAAGACCATCACCTTCCAAACCACAGGAACACTTCCAATTAATTTAAGTTTTCACTGAAATACTGCAAGATGCTTGGCATTTCTGAGGCACAATTTGCCCAAGATTTCGATATATGTCACAAACATTAAAGAATGTCTGCAACATCTATTACATACTGCAGCTTGGAGCTCTTTCAGTCCACAGCATAGGGAAGGTAAAATACAAAAACACTACTTGTATATCCTTGCACTGCACAGCTAATGACCTTAGACGAAAGCCCCTCTTAATCTCCAGTCTTGTATCTGATTGAAGTACACTGAGGATAACTTGCTTTTTGGTAAATTTGTTAGTACATACAACTAGGATGTCTCTTTTCTGGAAAACAACCAACCAACCAACCACAAAGTAGCACACGGGATTCAGTTTACTCCTGTTCTCCACTTCACTGTGTCTCAGAAGGACAGAAATAACTTATTTATCCTATGGTTTGGGGGAATTGGAGTTGGCTGTTGGTCCATAACCATATCTGTGTTGCCAGCTATTGGAACTCTACAAGGTCTTCTGAAAAGAAACCAAAATTGATAAATAACCACAGTTACATTTTTAAGCACCATCTTTTGCAGGGTTTTGCTTGCTTGTTTTTACTAAGACAGCCCACTTTTTTAAAGAGAAAAACTCAAAGGAAAATTCACAGCCTTAACTGTAAAAAATAGAAATGGTTTTGGTCTGCTCTTTTATCAGTCCTCAGCATCATCTCCAGGCCCCAGCCAAACCTGCAGATCCAGGTAGGCTTTTTACATACTCCTGAGAGATTGTATCTGCCACAAACAGCAGGCAGTATAGACAGACACAAGAAACAAGGGATGGAAAGGCAAGGTATACGTCTGCATTATACAGACAAAGAATTGAGATGCTGAGAAATGCAATGACATGAGAGGTGTAGAAAAGCCGTCGGAAAACCATCCACCTTGAAGAGTTCATGTCAATGGAAGAACCAACCATTCATGCCAGTGCTTCCCAGAAAGCAAGCATAACCGAAGCACCATCAAAAAGAACTTGCACTTGATACGTATAGTACTGTAACTTTCAGACATTTACACTCAAGCTCACCCTCTGAACACTTTTACTATGTTGTTATTGAGAGGACACTCAGGGAGACTCCCTCCACTTCAGTGACTGGCACCAACCCACATCGCGTGCTGAGTAAAAGCATTCCTCCACAGCGCTCTCTCATACTGTCATGAATACCCAGACTGAATTAAAGTGGGCCCCCTGGGTTGCAGCCACTCTGATCTACACTACATGAATAGAGAAATATCCTTTGAATGATAAACGAAAGCTGACAGTCAGTCAGACTCCTCCTGTACTCAGCTGCACAAGCTTTCACATCCAATACTGCTTCAAATGCAGAAATTTAACTACAGGGCTCTTCACTTTCATCTGGAAAATAATGCTGCAGCTCTGTATCTATGTTCTTTATTTTCAGGCTAGGTTTGTCAGAGGGTTTTGTTTTACAATAGTACTCACGGGCTCAGCAGCACACTCTTGATGAACTGTTACAGATACAACAGCATACACCGAGCAGGTGATTTACTTATTGCAGAATGTGCTGCTGCGATGGAGAACAGTGATTTCAACTCTCTGAGTTTATAGTGGAAGCATTTTGGAGGCAATTCCTCACGTCCCTGGGGGCAGATGAAAATGATTCATATTGCAGATGCATCACTATCCCACTGCTACCACCATGCTCTTATTTCACTACTAATTGATGCTTGGAGCAGTGCTAATGAACTCTGGAATGAGCTGTGTTCACCTATCCCTTGGCTAGGACAGCTGGAAAGAGGTCACTAAATGGAAATACATATGAGGGGTACAAGAACTGCAAACAGAGTAATGTACTCAAGTGAAGAACATCTTTGTGGTCTCCTCACCTGATACAGAAATGCTCAGATATTCAGAAGAGTGCTCCCACCAAGGAAAACTGTAAACAGCTAAGAAGTTTCCAACAAGCAATATAATAACTCCTTGGGTAGGCCACCCTGCTGAGGTACCAGTGAGACACATCCAGCTGCTAGGAAACAAGCACTGTTTGCTGCAGACTTAAACCAAAGGAGATAGGAAGCAGAAACATATGTTTCATCAAAACCAGATTCGCAGCAGGGCTCAGAAGTAACCATATGGTAACTACTTTTAAATACAAAGTGAAGGGCATTCTAATACTAGTAATAATAATACTGTAATGCTATGATCTCTAGTTTATACCCTCATTGATTTTGGATGCTTGCAAAAATAATGCAAGTAACGCTGAATATATTTCCAATTTTTTTGCTTATTCAGTTCTGTTTCGCAGGTCCTTGTAGGCAAGCTACAATTTCTATGCATATACTGTTTCTCATGCGTATGCTTTTCCCATTTTTTCATCAATTATGTGCATTAACTCCCTAATGACTTGCGGCTTGAAATCTGCAATCCTGTTTGCCCTATTTTTATACAGTAAATGAAAGAAGCTTCAAAATAATGTCATTAACAAAGATTTATAAAACCTGTAAGACTAAATTATTTGTCATCACCAAATGATACTTTTTGTACCAGAATATGAAACATACATAAAGTATTAGCACAGTCCAGAAATGAGAACTGCAGCACAGTTTTTCTGTAAAGGTAAATAGACCAAGCACAGCCATCTTGACTTTAATATAGTTAAGCTCAGTTTTATTTAATTTTTGCATACAGAAGATTCGCTGGCAGCTCATCTTTATATCATAATGCTTTAATCAATATTTAGCAGCTAAAGCAGCCACTGCCATAAAAAAAAAAAAAGGATTTGTACAACCTATGAGGATAATGCAGTACCTGAAATAATTCCAGGGGAAAATGTGCTTTTAGAAATCTTACATTCTAAAAACAGCCATGTCAAACACTCTTTTCTTTGTAGCAGCAAACTATTTAGAGAGAGAAATCAGTTCTTGATTTGCCGACATAATGCTTTTGTACAAACGGAGCCGCAGGTTGACCTAAAGTGAAAAAGTCAGCACGAGTTCACTTACCATCTTCTGAAAAGCAGATCTACTTGCACAGCAAAAGTGCTGGCTTGAATTCACAAATGGCAGCCAGACACATGCTAACACAGCACTTTTATGAGAAAGGAATATATTAACATTTATCAAACAGAATCACAGTTAACTGGGCACCACCAGAAAAAAGTTCTCCTGCCCACACTGGAACAAGAAGGCATCTCCTGTGAATTTGTGCCCTACATCCCATACACACACCTCCATCCATCATTAACAGCCCCTGCTCTTTGCCCTTCTCAGCTACATACTCCCAGTAATCACTCGCACCACCACATCCCTCATTTCCCCCAAGTCCTCGAAGACTTAACACTTCCTTACTGCCTTACTACTCCTGCTGCCATCTCTGTCCCTGGCAGTATCTTTATTTCCCTTAAATTATCCAGAGTTTCTTCCATGTGTTCTCGAACAACTTCCAGTGTCCTCACCACAGCCTGAGGTCACATTTCCCTCCATGAGAAGACCAGTTTGAATGTGTTCCCTCCAGACAGCTACCGATTTTCCTTAACCTCACCAAGCCTTCTACTGTTGTATCTACTGCTCCTTCAGATGTATTTGAAATTGGTAAACGGGCTCAAAAGGTACGGGAAGGAGGTAGAGGAGAAAAGATGAACTAGCAGACAAAAGGAGCAACAGCATTATCAAAAACATTTAGGTTTCTTAGGAAAGTAGCTTAGATACACAAAGGGAGGTGAAGGGAGAGTGAACCAATAACACAATGCTTCCCAGTAAAACAAAAACACACCAGGAGAAGGAAGACTCCCTGAGCACAAAGCTAGGAAGAACTGAGACGATCTCAGAAACAATATTTTTCTGAGATTTCAAATCCACTGCCCTAAACAGTACGGCTTCTACCTTACTCCATCAGATTTAGCAATGTGCTGCTGTACGTCCATGCATGCAAAAGACAGGAACACTCCATTTGAGTATTTGCAGTGGCTAACTTTACAGGTTTTTTCTACTTTTACTTAGAAATATTCAGCTTGTTCTGCCACTTCTTCATCATTCAAGCTTATGTGTTCTGAAACACTGGATTGGGCCTATCTGACATCTTTTTATAATCTTTGCAATTCTGCCCATCATTTGAGAAGAGGATTTTTACCCAAGGAGATGGCTTGTGATGTCCCACAACTTGGCAACCTCATACAGCTTTGTCAAGGTGCAGTATCAGTAGGAAGTCCAGCTCTTAAACCTGTTTTTCATCATAAAATACAACTGCTTGTAAGAAAAGGGCAAGATAACCATTTCCACTCTTTGCTTACTGGCAAGGAAAACGCAAAGTCCTATCTGCGACATAACGGTCTGTGTGATTCTGTGCACCAGCAGATGCCTCTGGTGTGTGGTAGAAAGGCAGGGCTGGAGTCACCTCAGGAAACAATCCAGCCTTCGCTGGCATTCAAAATCAAAACCCATTAAAACAATGGGAACATTTTTGGGTGTTCACAGCAGTACAGGAAAGGGAAATGAAGTCCAAAAATTAAGCAGTTTCTACTAGAGCACTCGCTGCTTCCCCCGTCCGTTTGACTTCAGAGCACAGACGTTCCTGCTTTGAACTCCATGGCAGAAAACCACAGCAGAAATTCTTCTCTGTTAATGGCAGGAAGCCATTACTGATGTTTGATAACAGCTGTCTGAGATTAAGCTGTGGTCCTGCACATCTTTCCTAAAACTGAGTACCTGTATTTTAGATCTACATCTAACAGTCTTCAACAGCAAACCTTTCTATGAAGTTCAAAAATCACACATTAAAATGCAATAAACTTTACTTCAAATGTATTGCCCAAATTGCATAAACTGGCAGTTTATATCTCTCTGTCTTTGATCCTCAGCGCAGGCCCTTAAAGATTTATAGAGGTAAAAATCATCCCACCATATCAACCTATATAATACAGGAATTCATGTGACACACTCTAACTTTAGGGTGCACTGAGCTTGGTTGTTAGCCTGTGGTCCATACCTATCCCTTCTGTAGCACCCCACGTTCCCCAACAGCAGCTTGCTTTGCTGGGTGGACTACATCGAGCTGTTTTTCTCCAATCATTGAACAGTCATCAGCAGGAACAGATGAGACACTTCTGCGAGCGCAGAAGTATCACAGGCTGTGAGACTGCTGGCTCCATTCAGGAGGTATCACCAGTTTAACACCCTAACCGAAAGGAAGGAGTCTGTTCTTTCTGCAGGATGGATTTCTAAAACGCGAGCTTCTGAAAAGCAAGAAGGCTATTGATGTGGTTGGGGTTGTGGGGGAGAGAGGAGTGTCAAAGCTGCATCTTCATTCAGTTGGGATGCACTGTTCAGATGCTACCCTGGGAGGTGGCTGTCTCTCTTGCATTAGCAGCTGCTAAATACAGCCCTGGAAAGAGCTACGTTCTGGCAGCAGATGAAAACTCTGTTCCTTCAAAACACATTTTTGTCAACCTTCTGCTCAACCTCTGCAGAAGTACTCTTGCTATCGATTCCTGCTTCTTGCTGTTACTACGGTAGCACGGTTAAATTGATTCTTAGCGTTATTATCGCAGTATATCCACGGGCTTATATGATGAGAAGGGGAAAAATGAAGCAAGACTGGAATTATGGAGGAAAAAAAAAGTGTTTTCATCGATTGGATTGTTATCTTACTGTGAAGATAAAATATGCACATTCTTTATTAGGCCTTTGCTGGCCAGTCACGGAGCACAAAGAACTCAATTAGCACTAATTACCAGTAGCTAAGATTAGTCTCTCCTAGCCTGTGGAAAATACAAAGGTGAGTTTTAATAGCAGAGCAACGAGATTAAGCAACATGAATTCTGACAAGAGCCATACAAAAAGGGCAAGTAAATTATCCCTTGTGATCTGAAAATATAAAATAAGTTGTACCATAATTCATTATTGCTTTCCCTGAAAGAGCCACAGCTCCTTTCTTCATAAAAATTCAATGCAGGACACAGAGGCACTATCACGTATATTCTGCAGTTGTAAAGAAACTGCACACAGATCTCCAAAATTCCTGAGTCCTATTGTGATAAGGAAAGGCATTTGTTAAGTATTAGCATTGCTGCCTAAGTCAATACCCTCTGGAGCTCATAATGTGTATTTTCTTTAAATGCCTCCGTTCCACTGACACCGACTGTGGTATAATCAAACAAAAATGCCATACTAGAGGAAAGCACGAGGCCCACTTCGGAACATTTTCTTTCTAAACACTTCTTGTTTAAATTGAAAGAACTCAATCATACAAACTAAATTTAGCTAAGAACAGCCATAAATATGCAAGGGTCTCAGCAGAAGGGAAAAAAATAAAAGGCATGTTATGTGACTATCCAACAGTTCTGGTATAAGGAATATGTATATATAAACAGATTTCGATATAGATATAATACTTTAGACTGAAAAGAATGTCTTGCTTATACAAATTACCATGTATGACAAAAGTTCAGCAGTTTTGAAGAGTCTGAATTGTGCTAACGTCACCTAAACGCAGATGGAAGCAGGCTTAGCAGGGCAGAAGAGAGGGAGCAGTGAAGCAGGCTGCGGAAGAGGAATATTCTCATTTTCCAGTAGCGGGAACATTTTTTATTATCTTCGCAGATGTTGGCCAATTTAAACAGCACATGAGGAATACAACGTAGAAGATAATCTGGAGCATTTGGTACAGTATTCAGCTCTTCAGTACAGAGTGCTCACTTCCTTTTGAGTCTGTTAAGTAAAGCTAATGAAGCACTATTGAAGCTGGTTTCCTATGGATTTTTGTCTAGTGGTTGGAATTGCTGGAGTTTAGTAAAACACGAGCTTCCTTTGACTTCTTTTTCTGTTTGTTTTTACGTGGTAGATGCATTGACAGCATTTCTCCCTTTGCAGGTTTAAGAGAGAATGGGCTCCCAATGCAAATTTTTTTGTTGGTGAAAAGAACGAATCCAATTTATCACTTCCATCTGGGTGGCAATATTCACAAAACTTGCAAGAACTGTACAGTCCACCACCACAGTTATGGTTAATACAGGCCAAAAGATTCAAAAGCTGTGAGAAGGACTGCACAAGGGGGCTGGAAAGGGCAAGCAAGCAGGGGAAAATACCACCAGACCCAGCAAAATGAATTGTGCAAGTCCCGCTTGGGGAATGCTACAGGAGACACCTGAAAAACACACGTAACTGATGACTACAATCCATAATCAGTACAGAAAAATGTTTTCTAACGAATGATTATTAATAGGTTAAAGTAATTTTTCTCTCAAAATTTGTCAACATGAATACTACCTTTTGGAAGTAGGATGTCATTCAACAAAGCAGCACATTAAATATTGTTTTCCAAGCTTTGAGTTGTAAAGATTCCTTTCATGTGGCCTCAAGAGCTGAAGAAGAATCAATACGCTTATGGTCTCTCCATGGCTTTGCTACTGACTTCTAGTATAAGGCAGCAAAAGTTAAATCCTTTCTCTCTAGCATTCCCAAAGCAGTTTTCTTGTCTGTCTAATCAACTGCCTACAAAAAAACCTGTTGGCTTTGCTTCATTTTTGTTCCCATCAACATGGGAACCTCTGAGGCAGCACAGAAAAGCAGAGTGCAGCTACTCAAGGCAGACTATTAAGAAGCAACAGAAGACCTCAGCCTTAACCTGACCTAAATGCTCATGCCCTTGCTAATATTTAAAGCATAAGGCCAAAGGCAATAAATACACTACTTAAGAAATGCCAAAGAACCCCAAATACCAGCCAGCTCAACACTGCCAGCAGGCTGGAGGACAACTGGCATCCAGAAACAAATGGAAGAAAATCTCTTTGGGATAAAGTTATGTATTTCTCAAGGAAAATAATTAGTACAATTTTTAAAAACCAATGAAAACTAGTTTTGGTTTTCTCAAATGTACACTAACAACGCTTTCCTAAATTCTGCCTCCTTCAATGCAATGTCTTTTGTATGCACTCACATTATTGATTTAAAATCATAGAATCATTTTGGTTGGAAAAGGCTCTTAAGACCATCGAGTCCAACTGTAAACCTAATACTGCCAAGTCCGTCACTAGACCATGTCTCTAAGCACCATGACTACAGACCTTTTAAATACCCCCAGGGATGGTGACTCCACCGCTTCCCTGGGCAGCCTGTTCTAATGCTTGATAACCCTTTCAGTGAATAAATTTTTCTTAATATCCAATCTAAACCTCCCCTGGCACAACTTGAGGCATTTCCTCTTGTCCTATCGAGTTACTTGGAAGAAGAGACCAACCCCCACCTCGCTACAACCTCCTCTCAGGCAGTTGCAGAGAGCCGTATTGCCCTCCCTCAGCTTCCCTTTCCCCAGGCTAAACAACCCCAGTTCTCTCAGCTCTTCCTCACAAGATTTGTTCTCTGGACCCTTCACAAGCTTCATTGCTCTTCTTTGGATGTGCTCCAGCACCTCCTTTTCCTGCAAAGCATCTCCTTTCTACAGTACATTCCTTCCTGCTCCCACTGCTCTCCCCCACCTGAAATCACTGTAAAAACTCACTACCTGTATGCCATGAATTATTCTGAATCTCATAGAATTGAGACAAAACTGTCTCTGCACAGTTGTCCACGGTGTCTACCAGAGAAGATGTCGATCAAGTGTTTGCCAGGCACACTCATTTCTCCCATAACTTTAACTATAATCTGAATAACTATCTTTCAGGTATTTCCAATCAGAATAAAATTACTGGGTTCAAAGCTCCACAGTAAGTTCCTTTCTTGGTTCACTGAGATGCTTTTGACATTCATAGCTAACTCTGCAGTTGATTCCACTTTTGTACCTCTTTCCAGTCATACTTTTCCAAAGCACATGTACACTTCTAACGGCACATTCTTCACACATATGCACACTTATTCTAGACTGTAGTTAATTATTTCCTCAGTAAAATTATTTCTATAGAATTTTAAATAGTATTCATAGCTTAGCTAAATGAAACACATGCACAGAAAATAACTGTAGTCCCAGACATCCGGACCAGATGCTAATATTTTTCATTTGCTATGAGAAAAACAGAAAGTTTACTGCAGAAAAATAGTTAGAATGACACCATCTGCGTAACCTCCATCACAGGGTGGTTACCGAACTCTGCCTCTGAGCTACCATGATATGACCCCACCCAAAGGGCTCTGTCTCTAGTACCAACCCTGGCACCACGAAAATCTGGGTGCAGACCTCAGGGACTGTAGAAGTTACAGAGTTGTATGTTTCATGAGGAAAAGCACTCACTGCATTTACCTTGAGTTACTCTAAGGTATCTAATGCTTGCATAAAAGCTAGATGTTGGCATGAGAATATAGCTATTTATACAAATAAAGCCAGTATTTGGCATGCAAAGATCTGTTTATGTATCTCTATGAGTGACTAGATACAGAAAGTCTGTAATCAGACAACTAAAACAAAATTTAAAAAAAAATAATCATACCACTTTTTAATGAGATATTTAATGGTGATGCCCAAATTACAGTTCCTAATAACAAACATAAACCCAAGGTTTCCTCACTCCTGAAAATCCCACTGCAAATGTAAACCTGAAAGAAATGACATAGTAGAAGAGCAGAACCTCAAATTATGTTAAGCATTTTTTCTTGTACATCTCCTTCAAACAGGTGGTCACAGTTTCACTGTGGTAAGCATAGCCTATGTTAGAGAATACTGATGATAGTCATTTCAATGCATGTTCTTATAGCAACTGTGATACTGGAATTTAAAGAGAATTCTTCAAGTGATTTATGATTCATTTCTGCATCTCAATCTACAGCACTGAAAAGCTTCAGACTTCATCTTTCTTGAGAAATGCGCAATTTGATGCATAAATGAATATTCAGATGATGGAAGTCCTTTAAGTGAACAAAACCATCTTAGATAAATACCAGGCTGCAAATCCTGCTCCGTTCTGAGAGCCTGAGAGCAGAAGATAATGACTGTCTTTCAGTTTGTCCTCACTGGGGAGCACGGGGAAGGCTGGAGACGACAAAACACCCACGCCAGCGGTTAACCCAGGGCAAAAATAATGCCTTACAGTCCAAAATGACATTACATTAAATACCACTGCATCAGTCACACGTGACAGGGCCAGCCACATACAAAGATGTGCGTTTAACTCGGGACTTCTGATGAAAAATGTTAATTTTCAGCTAATATCCTAGTCACATGGCAAAAGTAGTGACCATTCTGATGTCACCCCTACAAGGCAGGGAACACTACTGCTATTGGGTTGGCCAAAAAGTGTCTGCGTTGTTTTTCTTAATAGATGGACATACATTTCAAGACATGTAACTAACTTCATTTTAATCTGCAAATTCACTATGGAACTTGATAGCTGACAGTTCAAGCTTGTTTTAGAAAAAGAAAGTGCACAGTTTAATTAACAATTATTTATTTGACATAGATTTCAAAATGGAAAATCAAAAGGAACATTTTAGTCATATTTTGCTGTATTACTTCCAAAAAGGAAAAAAAATGCTGCACAAGCTCATAGAAAGCTATGTGATGTGTATGGTGAAGCTGCCTTAAAACCACAGCAGTGTCACAACTGGTTTGCTAAATTTCAGTCTGGAGATTTTGATATTAAAATCATGCACCATGAAGGCAAATTGAAGTTGATAATGACAAAATAAAGGCATTGATCAAATCCAAATTGCGTTTAACAACACAAGAGATTGCTCATGATCTTAACATATTGAAATTGAGCACTGGAAACCATTTAAAACAACTTGGATATGTTAGGAAGCTCAGTCTTTGGGTTCCACATAAGCTCAAAGAAATTAATCTCACTAAGTGCATCGACATCTGCGATTCTCTCTTGAAAGTCAAGAAATTGATCCATTTTTGAAACATATGGTAACAGGAGATGACAAATGGATTGTATACAACAATGACAAATAAAAAAGACTGTGGAGCAACCACGATGGACCAGTTCAAAAGCAAAGGAAGGTTATGCTGTCAGTCTGGTGGGATTTCAAAGGTATTGTGTATTTTGCACTGGTTCCAAGGAACCAAACCCTTAATTTGGACATGTACTGTCATCAACTGCATAAATTAAATGATGCCATCGAACAGAAGCTTCCAGAACTGATGAATCACAAAGGCGCTGTGTTTCTCCATGATAACGCTAGATCATGTACAAGTTTGGTCACTGATCAAAACTTGTTGCTGCTTGAATGGGACGTGTTATCACATTCACCATATTCAGCAGAACTGGCTCCATCAGACTACCATTTGTTTTGTTCTTTACAAAACTCTTTGAATGTTAAAACCTTCACTGCTGATGAGGATATCAAATCATTCTTCAAACTGTTTTTTTGCCGATAAAAATAAGAACTATTTTAAGCACGGAATCATGAAGTTGCCTGAAAGATGGCAAAAGGTAATTGAACAAAATGGACACTATATTGTTTAATAAAGTTTTTGTTTCCCATGAAAAATGTGCATTTCATTTACCCAGAAAAAAACAGCAATTACTTTTTGGCTGGGTCAGCTGCTGATAGCAAAATGATAACTTTAAGAAGGAACTCCTGTACAGGTATTTCCAAATACAACTCCACACATACTTTTCAATTCCTGCTTGACTGCACAAAAATGTGTTTTAAACAGAAGTCTGACCAGAGACACTGAAATTCTTCACGATGTGCAGATACACACAACATTTACACCTAAGAAGCGAGTACACAGCAGATACACAGTGCAGGTAAGGAAAAAAGAGAAAGTAATCTTTTACTAACAGGCTTAAGAAAAAAATTACTTTAGCCACTGAAATAGGGTTTAATTTTATTTCTGTCATGTTGCACTGGATTAAATGGCCTGGAAGCGTTCATATCACAAGGCTAAAATGCAAAAAAACTTGTCCAGGACAGTATGGCTTCAATTCTACAAAGGTGTCAGTTGCAAAACTGGGAACAATGTAGTCCCATCAACTCTTGTCCATTTTGTGTCCTTTGTCTTGAAGGATCCCCCAGAACAACACCCACCAATGAGTAAAACACCTGGAAGAATTACTTTGCTTCATGTTGAAAAGCAACAACCTTTCAAATTCTAAGAGCATCTCACATACCTTAGGAGGAAACATCATTAACAAGGTTTGGTTGCTTCTGGTTCTCATTTTTCAGTCTGAAATAACCTTGAAAATGCAGTTCATTGCCATACATAGAGTACAGTCTTGATCATTAAGAGTTTTAAAAGCATCTCAAATTAGACGCTCAGAAATGAAAACAGCCAACAGTATTAGACATTACAAAAATTTTTAATAGACATATGCACTTACAGTGCAGTGCATATGTAAACATCTTGTGTAGGCAAAAATTAAGAGCTTTAGATTGACAAGATAGGACTAAATTTTAATAGACTGGTCTAATACATGAGCACTAGTATCGCAGCCTGTATTAGCGTTATGTGGATCTCCTACCAGTTTCAGAATGACTAGGTATTTATATGACTTTTGTATTAACATTCTCTAGAAGTCTTAAAAGTCTATTTTTTAGAGGTGCAAAGGCAGATTTTATTTATTTATTTATTTGAACTCACTATTGCTAGATCTACCTTGTGAATAAGGTAATTCATTCCCAAATGCATGAACCTTTGACTGCTAAGTGATGCTACTGATATTGAAGAAATAAATCAAGCTTTGGTCTAAATCCTCTGAGTTATTTAGCTGCCTAACTCTCCATTAATTTCTTAAATGGCATAATTGCCATTAACCTTCCCTGTCTTTTAGGCTCTCAAATACGCAGGGAAGGTCAGAGCCAGTAAACTGCCAGCACCCTTGACTGAATCACATTGATCAAGGCCAGTTTAGTACTTGCTTAGTTAGCAGATAAAAATGTGGAAGTCCGCATTTCTGAATAAATTATTATTATTTCTAGGCAGTGATGTACAATTGTGATAAAAATGATGACTCAGCATCTGAGAGAAGGTAAAACAAAAATAAAATCTCAGGAGTTTTAAGAGAGGCTAAAGCCTGTCATAATCCAGCCTGTCTTTTTGGTACATTAAAAATTCCCTAGCGAAATGGGTAAATGCCCCTTGAAACAGCACTACTAACAAGATCCTTTCTAGGTACCCTTTTCTGGATCCCAGCTGCCTCAGTTGTAATGGAAGATGACTGAAGGAGGAGGAAATTTAAGATAAGCATGTAAGACTCATGCTGTAGTCATTGCTCGTGGGCTACAATCACCTCTATCTTCTACACAGCACAGAAAACTCTGCCAGTAGACCAGGGATGACCACAAATGCTCTATTTCATGACCTAATTAGTCTTCAGGCAGTTATCAGCAGAAAAAAACATCCATATCCCCTCCATTTCTCTGTTTCCCTTTCTATAAAATGAGAATTTCAGCTCAGGCACATAAAAGCTGACGTACCAGGTTAGAGCAGTGGGCAATTTAGTCCCATCTCCTGTCCCAAATGATGCCAAGAGCAGGACAAGCACATGGTCACACCTCCCAGGCTTCCCAGATCTGTAGCTCATGGACTCACCTGAGCTGGGGGTATTTGCTATGTAAAAGTAACCCCAAAGAGATTTCTGCTGCATTGTCCAGCGAGGAATTCCTGAGTTTAACCACATATGGTGGCTAAAAGTCATCTCTGCCTTGTTATTTGACAGCTCTTACCTGCTGACTTCATGTCCTCTAGATTTTTTTAATCATTTTCATTTTAAATTACTTAATACATTAGTATTTGTATTTGCATTTAGCAAATTATTCGTACCGCTATGGAACTAGAGATGCAAGACAAAAACTACTAAAATGTACAATCCCATGCAGAAAATTCAGGTTTTAAACATCAGCCTCCAAGTTCTGACACATTTCCCTACTCCATTATCCCTGTGTTGGCAGTAGCATCCACAGACTGACCCATGGATGCTGCACCTGAAGAATGGCTTACGTGATCGGCCAATAATTAAGAATTAACTAACAGCAGGTCATCTGCACAGCCCGCAATACACCATGAGCCACATCTTTGACTACAGCTCCTGGAAAAATGAGATTGGTACCACTGGAACCAAATGACCAGCCAGAAGAATATTTCATAAATAAAAAGCACTGTTATCAGTAACACATTTTGCACAGACTAAAGACAGAAGTTGTATAAAAGCACAGGAGACTGAAGTTTGCAGCACTCCTGTGGAAACACAAATGCTCTGCTTGAGTATTTGATTTGATTCTATATTTAGAAGCTACTTATTAAAAGGTGAAGGTCTGATAAAGACATTTTAAGACTCTATTTACAAGGGTAATTTATTTTTCTTTTGAATAGATGAGCTTTAGGATCATGTGGATTAACAGAAAGGATTATAGTTTCTGGTTTTATTAGGTATATTTTTGTTAGTGTTTCCAGTAGGCGTATCTTCTGTTATCTGCCACTATGTGATAGCATACTATTTGTTATGATAGCCTGACCCCTCTAAAATTCAACATTTTCAAAAAAATTTAATAAAAACAAAACTTGCTATAACTTTTCCAAACAGCTCTGTTAGCACTGGTAGCCATTACTGGCTGGGATCAATCTTCTCTAACGTACACAGCAGTTCACCTGAATTTTTACCTGAAGAAAAGAAACAAAAAGTGAATCTTATCATTCACTTTGTGCATTTATTTCTTCTCTAACCATTTTGAATGCCATCAGCTAGGTTTAGCTGCTGTATTGGCAAAGCCTTGAACATATCAAGTACTGATGAGAAAACAGAGCCCCACCAAGGAGCCATTTATACCAGGCACCAGAATTAATCATGAAGGCTTCAGAAACAGTGAAGCTGAAACCAATGTCTTACTCGACACTGGAAAATTCAAATGCAAGATGAATTGAACAGGAACCAGGCTTTCCTTGCTATGCTGCTCCCAGAAGGGCTTGTTTCTAATGGATATTTGAGCTATTCAGCTCCCGTATCCCTTTTGACCTTCCTACCTCGCTACCCGCAAATCGGAGGACATTGGGAACATGAAGTCCTTCATCGAAGGAAGGACACTGCAGCAGAGATGGCAATGAGAGGCAGCACAGCACACTAATAAGATTCTATTGATTTGCCGATCACAAGCAGCAATTTTCCAGTTGGGCACCACAGCTGTTTAAGACGAACAGAAGCCAGCTAGGAAAAAATGATTTTATCAAGAATTTAATTGGGTCATAGCCAAAATATTTTACTCGTTTGTATAAAACTACCAAAGTTACAATGAGAAATGCCATGATTGTATGCTGCTTATATATAGATGAATTCAGTAGAAATTGTTTCTTGGTTGCTCCTCAAAATCCTAGCATCTATTTCTATAGTCACTTACTCTGCAAAATCCAGTATTTTTCTGCTTGTTTTACTTGTTCATAGGAAACGAACTGCAACTTTCACTATTCAGGTAAAGGGACAATAATCCAGGTAGAGAATTTAATTATTTACTGTGTTTCATACCAAACTGGGGAGACTCAACTTGATCCTTCTAACCTAATGATATATTATTCCTATCCACCTGCAAACAATTTATTAAAATTTCCAAAGCTTACTACAAAGTATTATGCAGTTCAAATAGCAATTATGTAGGAAAACTGAAGCTGAGATCGCTGGGCTACTTGGGTTACCAGACTGCTCTGTTTCTACATAACTTGTCTTTGATGTGAAGAATATTGCCTCGTGGTTATTTACACTGTGACTTGATCTGTTCCTACTCATTTGTAGTTTCTGCATCATATCCTTCTGATGGTGTCCTCCACCAGCTGTTCTCGCAGGAGGAGTTAATACATGACCAATAACAGCATGTAACTTTAGGAGAAGAGTGAGAAAAACTGGGTCTTACTTATGGCTGGATAAATTACGCAAACACTTTGCAACACAGTCGTGTCTCAAGAAGACTTTGTTCAACCAGGTGTCTGGCCAAACATACGGGCTCCGGTCTCTGCTTCATCCCACTGATCTCCAAAACAGTTTCTCCAAGAAATACTTTCAAGATTCACCTGTCTGCCAGGCAGGAAAGCCAGACCTGCTTTTGCAGAGTTAGATGCAGTATTTCTGTGCTGGCTAGAAAGGTCGATAGGCAAGAAAAGAGCACTCTCCTCTTTCCGAGGCAGAGATGAAACCATGTTTCAGGAATGTACTTGAGCACATGCTTACTTTTAAGTATATACTCAAATACCAATTCAGTCAAGAGGAAGCAAAGGGTGCAGACACGTGCTTCATCAAGCGTGGGTAATATTTCCTTCCCAGGCTCGAAAGTCAGGTTTGGACCTTTTTGTGCTCTTTTGCTACACTGATACCAAATGTTTTTTTCAGGCAATTGCGTTTAATGATTTTGTAAGTTGAAGAGCTAGAATACAAACTTAGTATATCTGCAGACTTCTGTAACATGCCATTGCTACAGTAATTGCAGGTATCATAATGTTTCAGATACAGTAATCTGAAAAATAACATTAGCGTTATTAAAACACGTTATCAATGTTGCTGGTAGCATGGAGGGGTGTAAGCGGAGCCCTGCCACGACAGGCACTTTATCACCCCAGAACACGGGAGGATAATCCTGTCCTCAGGGAGTTTTAAACCAAATGGTTCTCAGGTTTTACAAGCATTTTAAGTCAATGTCAGTGCGGGCTGTAAGGTAAAGACAAACCCTCTGATCCCAGTCCCTCTTTAGGGCTCTTACCAGCAATTGAGCATCTCAAGCAATGAGCTAGATAAGGGCGCCAAAACCAGCTGAAATGCAGCCAGACAAGGGTAGGTTATTCCAGTTTACCACACAGCCAGTGTCATCAGAGATAGCACAAACATCTCACTGGGGACCAGGCAACTCTTTTCAAAGGTAGCCCATACACTCAGACTGGCTTACCCCAACTATGAAATCACAGACTTAGTGACTGACACTGGATGGCCAAGTTTTTTCTCTTCAGAAGCAGACATCACGTAGCATCCCGCTAGCAAAACCCCGCCACACATTTTCTGCTACATGTTTGAAATGCATTACCAAATTAAAATATATATTTGGCATATAAAACAGAAATTGAGGAATTGTTATTGCAAACATGCCAAGCATTGTTAATATACCTTCTAATCCTTTCAAAGTTTATCTGATTTTGAATTTACTGTAATGTTAAAGCACAGACTTACTGGCACAGAACGGGTAATGACCTTAAGCAGAAAAGCAAGTCAACATAAGTTAGGTATTTCTGACAAGAAACATTTATATAGATGCTGCAAGATTTATGTCCTTGCCACTGATGGATCCAAATTAAGTGGCTGGTAATTAAAAAAAAAAAAAAAAACAAACAAAAAAAACCCAAAAAAAACCAAGGACATTTGTCTCAAAGACTGTACATCTGTCTTCACTGCCATTTGATGGGACATTCCCTGGCAGATGATTAAAATGTAAGGGATTTATATCAGATACTCAAAGGCTAAGAGTTTATCCCAGACTAAATCCTAAGAATGGAAATAAACATAAGAATAAAAATCAGGACCAGAAATTTGCAAAACTATGAACTTTTGATTTGAGGGAGAGGCTAGCTTCTATAAAAATAATTTAATTCAAATCTAGATGCAAATCATTAACACTGAAGTTTCTCAAAGTTCTGGTTTTCTTCAGACACAAGTTTTGATCGCTGTCTTTGATCAGCCAAGGAATTTACATACTGGAAGATGACATTTTTCAAGACAATCTGACCACACACTAACCATCACAAGTAGATTTTGCCTACAAGTCAACATCTTACTTGGTATTTAGAAAAAAAAACTTCAATTACAGCACGCAATAAAAATGGAATTTTAATTTATTGAGATTTCTCTAACTTTATATAGAGAAAAACACTATCATCTTTCCCTTGTGCAGGACACAGCATTAGTTATCATAATGGCTGCCACTGTGTCTCTGTCTCCTGTTCTGAAGAACGTCAGAGCTACAGCTTTCCATCCAGCAAGCGACAGCCTTCAGGGGAGGACCCCAACACTTCCAAAAAAGTTGAGTTACCGAAACAACAATAGCAGTCTCATTCAGAGATGAAAAAGGCTCAATACCCAAGTCAGCACCTCAACCTCGTGTCAGCCCATCACTTCAGATAGATTACTAAGTACGAGGAACTATAGCCAGCAACGCAGACCTGGTCGAGCTGCCAGTTCTCTCCTTGCCAACATCCAATGTGTGGATGCTCGAGGATTCCAGATAAGCCGTGAGGAACATCAAGATAAGAAAATGGCTCTTTTCCTCACTAGGAAACCTGCTGTCATTTTGACCACAAAAAGAAAAGACTCTCCACAAATATAAACCCTTAACCAGTTAGCAAATTGAAAACTTAAAAATCAGATCTGTTTTCAGATCTGAATATTTACATTTGGATATATACACCCAGTGTATATGTATCTTGGAACAGATTTGTAAATGTTTCCACTGTGTACTGCTTGTAAAATTTCAGAGTTTGGAAAAGTGCCCTGAATGCTACGTCACTGCATTTGCTGCCAGAGTAAGAAGGGGGCTAATAAAATATGCATTAGCAGGAGAACACAACGTGAGAAGCAAATTTTTAGAAGGGAGGCTTTCTTCAGGTTTATCCGTCTTAGTATTTCCTCAAAAGGAAAAGGAAACTCAAAGGTTTTTGAGGAAACTCAAAAGTTGATGACAACTTTTCACAACAAAGACATCAAAACTAGAAATGTAAATGTTGAAAGCCCAGCTTATATTTTATTGAACATCTGCTGCAAGAGATGATGCTTTCAGCGCAATTAAGTTCAAATTTTAAAAGTTAATTTTTTAATTAAACAGACCAACCACAAAAGGACTAAAACCTCCATTTCTCTTAAGCTACAGACCAAGGCTCATTCTGTGTTTTGAAAATTTATTGTAGATGTAAGGCAGTTATGCAAATGCAGGAGGCGGCACTGGAAGTTACCTCCCTTCTAGAGAGGATTGTGACTGAGAAGAGGCCATCAGCATTTCTGCAGCCTTCCCATAACCTAATTTGGCATTTTTTGTTCCCCCAGTAACATTACAAACCACAGTTCCCAAGCTGTAACACTTGCACATAGTGTGTGAAGCACCACAACGTGCTCTGCTGTGTTGTGGCAGTCTCTGACTCTTACCTGGGCAGCGAGGTTAACACAGGCATTAAGAGTTGCCTGGCAGTAGCTTATTCCTGTAAATAAGAACTCCCAGCTCCAAGCTGGGACAGCTCCTGGCTGTCTGCTAAAAACCATCTGCCAAAACTCGGTAATGGCTGGACTAACACTTCCAGCGCTGGAGATAAGGAGATCAAAGTTGGTAGCACAGCAAGTGCAGGAGGAGCCAACGCGTGGGGCTGGGATCCCAGTTTGTGAGAAAAGGATGGACTTTTTTCTTCTTTTTTTCCTATTAAGAAACAACTCCTCCATATCTCAATAAAACGTCCCTCCAATGCTATTTTGTGGCCTCCCTTCCTCTTGCTGTTGGAAAGCAGCTCCAACAGAGCACAGGGGTCATGAGAGCAGCAGCAAGGAGGGACCAGGCACCCTGCAGGTGCAGGGAGCCCATGGCTGCTCCCAAGAGACCCCAGAGCTGTCATGAGAAGGGCTGCAGGGGATCCAGGGACCCCACAAATTTTGCCTTGAGGAGGAAAAGGAGGGTGCACTGCCATTTTAGGGAAGCTGTGCCCAGGACATGGAAAGAAAGAAAAGAAGGGAAAAGGATGAAGAGAGGCACGCTTCTGTGCATGTGGGATGCCCGGGAGCAATGCAGAAGTTGATGCCTTCATCAACAATGGTAACTAAAGAAGGCACATACTGGAGCACCCCTACTAATTAGTATTTTACCAACTGCATTTTATTTTTAAATGCTGTTGAGGAAAAGGAGTGTGTGTTCATAAGGACAGCAAAGCTGCATTTTTCCATTCATCCCAAATGTGTCAAAAGACATTTTTGTCCTCAATTCAGCTACAAAAGAAAATTATGACTTAAGAGTATTGAAGACCACACTGTTGTTTATGAAAAGGATACTTAATTCAATGGATAACAGAGAGAAAAGAGATTTTAAAGCTTCTAAGTTGTTTATGATAAATAAATATATGCCTGTACAAGCTCAGCTCATGATAAAGAAATATTGGACAAGAGTCAGTAGAGTTGCACAAGGAAGCAAACATCATCCAACACATAAACAGAAGCCTATCAGAAAATTTTCCTTAGCTTCTTTACACCCACTCACATGAAATTCATTTTGTTTTCTTTTTTAACCAAGGAGAAAAGAGCTGCAGAGATAGTATTAATCTTTGCTTGACTAATTCAAGATCTTTAGATGATCTCTCTACATACTTGCCATTAAAACTAGCACATCAACTCCACTGTAGAAGCATTAAACAAAATACTTTTACAGAAAATTACACACCAAAATAAAAACAACCTATTGAAAAAAAATCTCTATAAAGCAGAAGTTTCATCATGTCCACAGTGTAATAGGATCCCGTGTACACCACCTACCCAGAAACAGGACAGTAAAGGCTATTCCATACAATGATAATTTGGAAGACCTTTATGAATCATTATAAAGTAATTGAGACTCAACTATAGAAAAACAATAATGCTTCACGCCCTTGTACCACAGCAGTTTGCACCTTGGTCACTACCACCCTTCACTGTCCTGCAAAACATGAGCTCTAAAAGGTGACAAAGCCAGGAACTTCACCTTTTAAGTCTTTATTCTCCCCTCGCTCTCCTGAGGTGCCACACTATCACCCAAAGAGCAGAACCTGATCCTCTCAGTCCCTGGCTCCTGCCCTGTGCTGTTCCTCCCATCGCACCAGCACATGTAGAGAAGCTAACTCCCCTGAGAGAAAACCAAAATACAAAAATTCAGCAGTTTCTTTTGGATTACCCTTACCTTGCATCGGTTCCTCAGCCCACGTCAATGCACAGCTGCGCACACCCTCGCGCTGGCACAGCAGAGGCGGCAACGGTGGAGGAATGTGAACACGCTGCCAGGGAAGGTGGGACTGCTTCTCTTGGCAACAATGCCAACTTATGCCAGTTAAGAGCAACTGTTATTTAGGGGCATAATAATTGCAAGTGGAAGTATTTTTTGTTATGTGTTTGTTTGGTTTTCTACTTTTATTTTTAGCCATAAGAACACAAAAGCAAAAGTTTCATTAAAAAAATAATCCATTGGAGTTCTTCTCCCTTGAGTTACTCTAAAAATCAGACATGCTCTTTCAGCCACCACCACCAGTCTTATGTCCCATACAACTTCCTTGGTGCGATGACTTGAGGATGAACAGCAAATCCTCCCAGCTACTTTTTAAATTACTTCCAACACCAAAAGGGACCCTTCATACTGTATTAAGCAAGAAAGCAGCATCTCGGAGCTGTTCAAAAGGATTAATCTGTCATTGGAGAAGTGGCAGAAACTGATCCCTGCCTTATCCTGGATGGGACTACAAAACAGATTAACAAGGTTCTTGGCATTCTTTCTCTTTCATCTACATTTTATTCTGGGTGTTGCCATACTCTTATCACTGCAATCACTGGTAGCTACTTATCTCTAGCTGGAGCAGTTGCATTTTGGAAGTAAAGAAATTCATGTCTTTCATAGGCAAAAAATTCTTACTGTTTGCCCCAGGGACATAATACATTACAGAGTCATTTTTAAAGCTATTTATCAGTTTCCATAAGGATTTACTCAGCTTCCTGACACTAATATTTCCTATGCAGACATGTATGCAAGAGTCATTTCTCTGCAGCAGTACAGACATCATGACCTAAACTTGTCATGATCTAGCTAGATGCCCACAGATACATGCACGTTTGCTGAACTGCCATAGCAATCAATGTAAACTCCGTGCTGCAACAGCAAAGATGCGCATTTTGTTTCCTTGGATTGAAGTAGGCTTTTTGAGATGGCAGAAGCAGGGAGGTGAAGTCATCGTCTAGTCTCAATCATAGTAAAGAATTACATTAGTGACATCAAAACATCCCAAGTTCCAGTGGAAGTGAACAAAAACAGGATCCACCAAACATTTTCCCACTTCTAATTCCTTTTCTTAATGTTTTCCAGGGATTCAAGTCAAAGGCCACAAGATATTTGTGCAGAATAACAAGAGTTTCTCATTAATAAAGAGGCAAATACTCATCTCTTGCAGTGATGATGCTGCATACTGATGAACCACAGCCAAGAAAAATGGGAAAGCACTGTAAGTTTGCAGTCAAAGTGTTAAAGCAGAGGATGGGCAGACTGTGGGGGAATTCTTCTGAGGCAAGAGTCCAAAAGATCTCAGAGTGATCTTCACCTTCTTTAACTTGTGACCGCAGATCTTTTATGGCCTGATTTTAACAAGGCTCAAACCCTCCCTTGTGAAGGACATGGGTCTGACACCAGTGTACCACGAACTACCAGCAGCTGTAGCCTGTCCCAGACCAAGGCTGAGCATTCAGCAGGCACTGAGCCTCCTCTGAACAACAAAACCCTTGCGTACACCACCACATCAGGCTCTCATGTGAAATATGTGCCCTGATCCCTGGCAGCAAGGCAATGGGGAGGCCACAAAACTGAAAAAATAAAGGAGCAATAAAGAAATTCAGGAAGAAATTACTAAATTTCTATGCCTCCAGAAACTCTGCTGCCTGCAAAGCAAACAAGTTTTCTATGCAAGTGATCTCCACTGTTTTTGTGATCCCAGTGCCTCACTCAAAACACTTTGCGACCAAGGGGAACCTGGAAAATCATGCCCTACGTATCCACAGCACACGAATACACTACAGCAGGTGGAGAGGTCAGATAACTGCAGCAACTCCAGTGTTTACATTTTGTTTTGCTTTTTTAAATCCTCTTCAGTCTTCCATTAGATAATTGCAGGTTTCATATTCTCATTTTCAAGGTTTATTTTCAAAACACTTCTGTCACTAAAGCAATTTCTTTCTAAGTTACCTACTTGCCAAAAGCAATTTAGGGACTTTAACATGACAGAAGCAAAGCATACGAAGTATTTCCTTCTTGCATATAAAATAGTGGTATTTAACTATTTTTTTTCTCTCAATATCATAAAAATAAACATGTAAATCAATGTCCAATTTTAGAACTAGTGTGAAAATGCCTTAGTACTATCATGACATTCAAGGTAAATAAGAGATTTTGCACATTCAATAGAAGGGAAATACTTTCCCTACACACAGAAACATGCGTGATGCTGACAGAAGTAGGTAACAAGATGCAGAGCTATTAAAACGAATATTTAGAATTTTAAAAACGCATCAGAGGCACAGGCCAACCGCTGCAATTCCATTCTTCTCATGGTGTTTAAGGAGTAATGCTGAGATAACTTGGTTAGGTTTTTCCCCCTCTCATTCTTCATCATAAAAATAGCAGAAACTGTAAGTCTCACCTACCTACTTCCCCCCAGAAACCTTTCCTGAAAAGCCTTGAGAGAAGTTATCAAATACAAACTGAACTGCTTCCATACTCATCCAACCTTCAGCAATGTTCTTGAGCTGCTAATAATAAATAGAAGAAAATCCCTCAATTAAAACAGCTATCAAAATAAGCACTCCATCAACTCTCAGATAACTTAATTTCCATCATTTTTAGAACAAATTTGGAACTGACTCATAGCTGAAATATATCCCTTTTGGTTTAGGTGATGGTGCACATAATCAATCTGACCAGGTAATAAATATTAAAATGGTATTAATTAAAGAAAAATTAGTAGTTTTGTACTTGATATGATACTTGCCCGCATAACTCAAAGCAAGTTCTGTGAATCAACACAGCAAATTTTCAGTTTTTGATGACAGTGAGTGTGCTCCATTAATCTCTTTGTTAATAGAAGACAAATACTACCTTAGGATATAGATACGAGCAATTGCAAGACTTGTTAAAACCCATCTTCAGATGACACTAAGGCTTGATATTCCTCGTTAAGAGGACAGAGAGGGTACCTGAAGATGTTCCATGTTAGTACCTGGTTCAAAAAATAAAAACCAGGGTATCTCCAAAAGGAGCACATAAGCCACAAAGGCATGTTTAGGTTGATCAGCTGCACCAAATCCATCATACACCATATACAGAGCTACTAGGGGTTTGTGTGTGCATATCTGCGTGTTCAGCATTATCAGGCTGACATCTGCTCCATTAGGAAAACACAAAAATTGCCAGCTCATGGCTTTAATGGTAGACTCAGAGCAAAGGGTATGAATGTCCAAGAGCCCACCTCGAGAAGATTAGGTTAGACAAGTTCAACAGCTATCAGGTACTATCTCTAATCTGTCTGAACAGAATAGCTCTACCCAGGAACCATTAAATTTCAAGAATCGCTTTTTTGCATTTCTAATCTGGCAAGCAATTCTCCAAGCAAGTTTGATACACATGCTGGCCACCGTGTTAGGTGGGATGAAGATCAAACATTTAGGAAGATGATCTGATAGACAACTGAAGTCATCTCCTGCTCCACCTGCAAGGCTGAAAGAAGGTTATTTCTGGGAGGATGAGGCAGTGTGGGCTGAGAGGCAGGGGCAGCAGAGCGACGGCAGCTGCTGCCAATGCAGGCACAGCCAGGAGAGGAGCAGAAAGCCTGAGCCGTGCCCTAGCAGAAATGGAAATGGTGCAAACCCTGCATGCACCTGAGCACAAGAGGGTTGCGGAGAGTAACCACCTTGTGCACTGCCTGGTGAGCGGGCACAAACCTCAGAAGAGGACAGAGAACGTCCTCTCCCAAGCCCTAATATTGGCCTTTTGCTAAACAAGGTGGTGAGGACTGAAGACTGCAGGCACAGGTAAACCCTGCTGCCCCAACACTCCTGCTCCCCCTGAAATCAAGGGTAGGGACTGTGACAGCAGCAGGGGACCCGGTCCTGAACAAACATCTCTAGCTGAGTGGAAATGGTGAATCACATTCTCTGTATTTTTAAATTATATTTGTTTCTTTTTATGAAATTATTTATTTAAAGCCATACCACAGCCTAAACTTTTCCAAATAGTACACTAAAAAAAAACCACTGTTCTTTTTACAATGTACATCAGATTTCTTTTTGTTATCTTGTTTTTAAAAAGCCATGAAACTATTAGTTTTTGAAGTGATGCAAAACTAAACCCGCTGCTGTGAAAAGCCCGTAATTAAGAAGGCTGCAATCATTTTTCACTATCTGGCTCCTTTTCAAAGTGCACGTCATTCTTTTGTTCCTCCTGCAGTATGGTCTCATGGCAGCAGCCACCATGCTGATCCTAGGCATTAATTACTGTTTAGGAGAATGGAAAGGAGGAGGGCCAACAGAATGGAGAGAGCAAAGAAAACAACAGTATACAATTCCACAAAACCCCTCACCATGATATTTGAAACGGTAGCCTCCAAATACCTACTCACACAACATTTATTAAGGGATTTATCCACTCCTTTTAAGGACCAAACCTTGTAACAAGGATCTTTAGTTCCTCAGCCTGAGGAAGATACTGACATAAAAATCTATTTTTAATTAACAAACAAAAAATCACTGCTAAAAGAAAATATAGCTATACATATATATTTATGGGAACAGTTTGCCTGGGTTATTTTGTAAGTGTCTCAGAGAGGTCTAGTATTAATCTAAACTAACATTTAGTTCTACACTATAGAGACTAATTAAAATTAGCCTGGGTATCAATGGGGTTCTAATGTAGCCTCTTAAGGCACTAGTGACAGCTTCTACACATCTAATGGCAAGGTGACAAACGTGCAGAATGAGGAGAGCCACCGACTCCTGCCTGGATCTTCTAACTGCAAGCTACACACCAGAGATTTTCATGTGAAAAAGTTGGTGTCTGTAAAGTTGTCTTCTGTTAAAGGTAGTAATAATTCAGTAATTATTAGTGCAGAACAGTAACCCCTCAATCATTCAATAATTATGCTTTAAAAGACATGCACAGCATCCAAGGTTTCCTGTTCTATTTCATACTCAAAATTACTGTTTAACTTGTATTTAGTAATATTCTTTTTGAGGTGAAGGTTGGAATCAGGCCTGGTTAAAAAAGATTTTTTGAAGGACATAAAAACTGTATGTGTTTGGCACACACAGCGCAGAATGATCCAAGGCCCTGCAGGGTAAGATTTATGCTATCAGTGTTTGGGTTTCATATTGAGCTGATGTTCAGAGCCGTATCTGCCTGAGCCAGCTGAATTTCAAAGCTAAGAGCTTTGGCTTACTAGCTCAGGTACAGTAATATGCTAAAGCAGCTACATATAAGTTTTGGGTTGGATTTGCCTCATGCTTAACCAGCTCAGAGCTGGGGCAAAACAAGCCAAAGATTCTCTGAAAAATCATAAAGTACAGAACTAAATAAATTATACAGATGGTTGGCAATGAAGATTTGATGACTTTTTTATTGGAAGAGAATTGAAATTTAGTGATCATATTAGAAGACCAAGGTAAAGCACAGCCTTTAGTTTTCTGAACTGTATAAATACATCCATGCAGATATTATACATACATTTTATATATACATATATATACACTGCTATAACTTGACTAGCAGTAATGAGAGGGACCGCTGGCATGAGAAGAAACTGAGGAATCCTAAGCATCCAGGGAAAAAATCTGAAGGAAATACCATCCAAAATTCTCTCACTGACTCCAGCTGCTTTCCAGAGGACATAATATTGCAGAAACTGGATTGAGAAAGAAACATAGATGTTGCATATTGTCTATGTGTATATACCTCAGAATTTGTTCTTACACATAGTGTCATAGCATCCAAACTATCAGGTATCATATGCACATACATACATACACAAACATATATGTACGAGACCACGTACAGCCTTGAGGTTGAGTTAAGCAGAAGCTTTGTGCTCTTCTACAGCCCTGCTGGTTCATGACCTCAAGTTTCAAACACCCGGGTGTAAGCATAAGGATGCGTAAGCTTTTGGTGTCTCTTGAACTTGCCAGGCTCCTTAATCTCAAATTCAATTATGTCTATGGATAACAGTACACTAACAAAGCTTGCAGGACAGGTGACAGGGGTTTCTGAATTCATATCACAAGTCCACAGAAGGATTATTTTGCCCTTCTGATTTTTTTTATATATTTATCTCAGTACTTTTCATCTGAAATTGAATCTAACCCAACATCATCACAGCATAAAGCAACGCCTGATTTACAAACTGACCCTAAAAAGCTAACTTGAGGTATTACTGTGATGTGACATCCATCAGGAAAAAAAAAGGAGACATATTTACTAAGATCAACATAACAGTTAATAAGGGCATAAACAGTAAAAACATTTAACTAAGCACACTAATCTATCATTCTAATCTTGAAGCATTAAGTGTAAAATACAACACTTAACAGGCCAAGAATGCCAAACATGCAAACTGATAATCATTTAAACTGGTCTAGCTGTGCCAAATCTAGCTCTGCCAGTTTTCCATCAACTATAATACATTGATAGAAACTTTAACAATTATGGTGTGAAGAAAATATAGTTTTATTTGTGTACCAATAGATCATATATTAGCATAGGAACAGGCTTAAGGGATAAAAAATTCTGATGGAAAGATATTCAAATTCAAAACAATTCCTATCTGCTCTAGACTTCTGAATCACTTCATCTGGTAACAACTATCACCAGCAGTAAAAATATACCAGAAGGCTTTGTTCAGAGACACTGAAACCTGCTGTTGTGCAAGAATACATGATAAAGATCATCCAAGAATATGGACTTCCAAAAACAAAGAAAAAGTCGACATTTACCTTCACAAGATGCAAAATCCTAGAAAAGCTATGGTGTAGCCTGATACTGTGTAGCAAGTTGAGTGTTCTAAATGGTATTTACTTCTGAGTCTTCCCCTGTAAAGGATGAAGCATATCCTCTCACTTGTATTTCTGGTCCTGCTTGATTCAGACGGAAAATTCTGTTGTTACTGCAGGAAACTCTCAGCTAGGCGAGTCCATCTCAGTCACTTTCAGCTTCCAGCAGTTTTCTGTCCATTTATTGCATTCAGACTCTCATTAAGTCTGGGTATGAATCAGCATTTTAAGGAAGGCACAGAATGAACACCATTTTAATGATTATTAGCTGAAAATTCAGTCCTTCTTGTAGATACAATCACATGCAGAAAAAAAACAACCACACAAAAACAGTATTCTTGGAATACCTCTGAAGTCATTGTTGTTGAGAATAGTTTGCTATTCCCACTAAAAGCAGAATCACTGTCTTAGTCACCAACCCAGTGACAGACCGAAGGGGCCAGACAATGCAGACAACTGCATTCAGATTAAAGGCCAATCTGAACCCACTTGCTTGTCAGGATTTGGCTCTATGACTCAAAATTTCATCTTCATTTCTTGAACTGCAAGTTATTAATACTGAAACAGGTTATAATAAACCTGATAATTATTATTCTTCTCCAAATAAAGCCTGCAAGGGCCCAATGTGATGGATTTTCAGATCAAGGCTCTCAAGAAACAATAATGAAAAAGAGGCAAGGCTGCCATACTGGGGGAACTAAAAGCAAGAAAGCTCTGTGTTTAGGGCTGGTTTAGTTTTGGTTTGGTTTGGTTTTGTTTGGGGTTTTTTTGGGGGGGTGGGGTTATAGAGGGAATTAGAAGTTAGTAAGACTGCAAGAAATTACTTTAGGTACAAATATAGTTAAAAATAAGACTGGAGACTTGTGAAACACCATTAGGGTATTCAACTCTCTTGTGGTTTCTGTCCCTCTGCATGCCTTTTTTCTCATCCTCCTTTCTCATCCTTTTTTCATCCTTCTCATTTGTGGTACATTAGAATTCAATATGCTGTTTCACAACATTTTAGCCATACACTCTATTAAAAAAAAATATATATAAACAGCAATAGCATTCTCTTGATTCTTGTTTATGTGATTGCTTCCTTGGTGTAGCATGTTGAACTCCACGAGATCGCCAAAAGGCTGAAGAACCTTTCCAGAAGCTATACACATATATAGGACTAGGGCTTTGCTCAGCCACAAGCAAGTAGAGAAGAGACTGAAAGTTTACTTAACTTGATACTGCTCCTCTAGGTGAGTTTCACTGGTGCATTACAAATAAAAACAGATCATACACCACTTTGTTGCTCACTAAAGCACTTATTTAAAGAGGGAAACACAACTTCCAGGGATTATTTCAAAGGGCTCTGTGAGCTGAAGCTGCTCATCAGTTCAAGAACACAGTGTGAGACATAAAACTTTCACCAGCAGAGCTGTCCTTTTATTTTGGACAAATTGAATCAAAAGGATGTGTGTGTGTTAGAAGCTGCTGCCGAATCAGAGCATCAGGAGGGTAACTGCTCCATTAGGAAAAATCAACATGATGAGTTAATAAAATGAGATCTACTATCAATCAATAGTTTGGAAATGATTCAAATTGTTGGGGAAGCTTTGTTTTAGAACTCAGGCCACTCTAATAGCAAATTGAACAATACGCCCTTTAGGTCTGTTTCATAATTTGATTTTTAAGAGGAAGCAATTGAACATTGCTTACAGATAGAACACTCCTGTCACAACCGAATGTTCACTCCAAACGTGCTATGTACATGCATCACGTTCTTGACAGATCTCGTTCTTCAACTAGTCTATCCCATCTACAACCCTCATCAGCAAACAAATAAAAATTGTTATCCTTAATAAATTCTCAGACAGTAAAAATAAACTTCACCTCAAAAATCTGTAGAAGAAGACTACATTTCCAGAATCATATGAAAGCATTGCAAATGGTTTGAGGATGCACAACAAAATACGTACCTGCCAAGTTAAACAGGAATACGGGAATTACGTACGTCTGCCTTGGCAACCAGCTGTGACTACAGCTCATGTAGACATGCCCAAACTGGCTTTAAACTGGCGTGACAGTGACCAGCATAGGCCACAATATTCACCCCAGCAGCAGCAGAGATGCTGTGAGCCTTCTGCTGATTGTGCTCTTCTTGAATCGGTGAGAAAGCTGCAAAGCACCAGGTGAGGCTGGGGTATGTCTGCATGAGCCTACACGTCTGCGAGGAGTATGAAATCTGTGTACATATTTACATTTAAATTCATGAAGAACAAGAAGTGATGGGTTAGTCATAGCTGCGCTAAATGAAGTGCTTCATTCCATCTTTCTATAATTTCTTGTATTTAAATCAGAGATAGCAGAAGATTCTCTCTAAAATCCCCTACAAGTTTTCATAAAATACATGGTATATTACTAGGCATCGGGAAGCTAAGAAATTCATACATTTTCATGCCTGATGAATAAACAAGAGGAAAATGCAGTAATGAATCAAAACATGTAAATGACAATTATCTCAAAGGTCACTGTATTTATGGTGTTCATTATATATTAATGGAATATGCTTAATGAACATTGTTCCAATTATGACTGCGTGATGTCCCACAGCAGATGCAGCAATCATAAATGTATGAATAAGATTAAGTCTCTCCATAATTTCCCAAATTAAGCACGTGTGTGAATATTACATCAGAACCAGGCCAGAGCATTTAACACTACCTAAGTACACTGAACTCAACATCACAAAATACTACTTGAGTCAATAATATATACAGGTATTGAAGCTATTAACTTATCCTTTCTTAAATCATTAGTAAAACATGACATTAATAAATGTCTCAATGCCTTTGCAAATAATAAATTACTCATGATGCTTGTTATTAATTACAGTTGAAGAATACTCTGAACGTGTATTTTTCTTTAAACGTCTATCTGCAAAATTGATATGAAATGTATGTGGCCCATTACGCAAGACAAAGGAAGAAAACAGGAAAAAACGCAACATTTTCATCTCTTCTTTCCTCATTCCACCTGAAAGCCTGGTAAAGCCAACATATGCCTTCCAAGCTATTAATAATCCTGCTTTATTCTATACAGAGTTATTGTCCTAAAATAAAAAACAACAACAAAAAAGGCAAGTCAATATGAACTACTGACAGAAATTTTAACTTGTGATAAATTCACAAAACATTCAGCAGAGCCCACAGCATATCTTCTGGATCCACATCATTTAAGCTTATCGGAAAAGGCACTCAGCTGGAAAGCTGGAATCAGATTTTTGTGTGTAATAAGATACTCCCAGTTTGGGGGGGGTTAGTGTGTAGTTTTTTGTTTACTTCCTTGGTTAGTTGGGTTTTTTAAAATGAAATTAATTTTTCTAAACATTTCCTTTTCTACCAAGTGAAAAAACTTTCCAGTCTGATGTTTCATTTGCTGTGACCTACACAAAATATCAGTATCTTTCATTAATTCTAAACTATCAATACATAAATTGGAAAGGGCTAAAAGAGCTCCCTTTTGTGAATTTAGTTAAACTATTAGCAGCAACACTGTCATCCTTAGCCTCAACCAGTGACTTTTTTACTTTTACAGTATATGCCATTCTAAGAATTTGCTATTTAAGATTATACAGGACTTCCTTACAGTCTATAACAGATACTTGTCATGTCATGTTTTGCAAAAAATAAGACATTCACTGTCTGAACACCAATTCATTTTTCTTTGTGCGCTTAGGCTCTTGCTTCCCTAGCGCACAGCTGACTACAGAGAGATTAATTCCTGGTATAAGAAGGTTCAGCACCAATGATGCTGAGCAACCGACTATAAACTAGGCTAAGAAAATTGCACACATACTTTGTCAGGGATATCCATTTAGGAGTCACAACTAAAGGAAACAGGACAAACTTCGAGGGGACTAAACGGCTATTTAATTTCATATACAAGTCCTTTAATCCCAAAGACATATATTTAGCTGCTCTTAAGCTCGCACCTGACTGCTGTCAAAGAAAAGCTGAAGTGCCCACTAATTTAAACCATATCCAAGGGGGTCTCTCAGCTATAAGAAAATAGCAGACAATTACATGACTGGAAAAATATTCCACTGTATGCAAGGTATAGTACCACGTTCCCCTCCTCATGGGGTGCTCCTCTCCCACACCTCCCTCTGTCATAGCCCAGCCACAAGGGCTTTGATGGAAGGGGGTACAGGCCATGACTCAGAGCTGTCAACACACAAGTCACCAGCTTACAGTCCCTACTTGTTCAGATGTCCTCAGATCAATAAATCACACATTTTAAGTCACCTCTTACTGTGGCAAGATCCACGTATGCTTACACCACTAACCACGGCACAGCAAGAGTCAGTTGGAGGTGGCAACAGGAGCTCTGCATGACTTCATGCACCCATCAGGTCTGCTGAGCTCACAGCAAACATCTTGCATCTGCTGGCCTCCACGTGTCACGTTGGGCGTATCGGATCACATGCTGGGTATATGATTTATTCACACTTCTTCTTTCTTCTTCAGAGTAGAATAATATATGTAACAGTTATTTGGCTCTACCCATCAGTCCTTCTTCCCTGCCATGAAGCAAGCAAACCAAAGCAGTAGGCCACATACAAAGAATGGCCAACACATCACGATGCAGCTGCTGCCAAGGAGGTGGCTGTGGCAACATCTTCTAGAGGTGAGCTGTGTACCAGAGCAGCACAGAAGATACAGAATCAGCCCTGCCACTGGTCTTGAACTCTCCAGTGAGCTGAGACAGCTCCAAAGCTAAAAGACAGAGCAAGTGACAAACATGACAGGTGAGGTTCCCTCACCCTTGAACATCACTTATGTACAGACATTTCTTAGTGTCTGTGTGTCACAGCCTTTTATCAACAACAGGTTCACGTAAAAAGTCAGGTAGTGTTACCAGCTAATTACACACCTCTTTATGCCTAAATCAGAATTAGAGACTAGACCTGACCGCTACTACCTGAACAGCAGAAATTGGTACTTGAACTACCAAGTACTGCAGAGTAGCTCCAGGTGGAACGTGCTGAAAACCTGCATCTGGTGTGTTATATTGAGAAATGGAAAAAGATGGGCTGTTTCTTAAATGAATTATTATTTTATCTTTCTCCCATCCCAATGTATTTTAGGCAGTACCTTGTTCCCACTTCCATTATCTGGCAAAGTACATAACTGGAAAACAAGCCACACATTTTACGACCCCCTATCCAGCTCTATCTCAAAAGCAACCATACAAATCCAACACTAGACACAAACAGCAAATATCCCACAGCGCTTCCTCCTGCTCTTTGTGCTGCCCTTACACGCACAGTTCTGTCCTCCTCGCACACCCATTGCTCCCATTAATGGTAAAAGCATTTGTTATTTGGTGTTGATTGATTAACTCTAATGGAAATACTTGTTCATATCGTGGGAAGAACACATGCCAAAGCTCTTTAAAAAAGCTGCAGTGAGGTCTTCTCAGGACATTGTGATGGGAAACAGACTAAGAGACCTAGTTTGAAAACAAATGCACTGATGACAACCAGGAACTTTAGCAACTTGTTTGCCCAGTCTCTCTGGTTGGCATCTTTCTTGTTAAATTGTACCTGGAATTGAACACTGTTAAATATATTGCCAAATTAAGTGAGAGTTGTCAATTAAAAGTGATGAAAACACATACTGGAGGATTATAATTTACATTTTTAATATTACAGTACATTTGTATAAATCCTCTATTGCTCTCTTCAGTCTGGTAAGGAACCTTAGGAAATGTGAGGTTTTTCACAATATAGCATCCAGTGTTTAGCAGAAGAGCAGTTGCCCTCTTTCAAACTCACCACTGTTACATATTGACCATGAAACATTAACACATGAACCACCCTGAATAAAGATCCAGCTAATGCTGTTGCATTCAGATGTTATCCCTGCTTTTCAGGTGCTAAGGAAGCTGTTGGAAAGTTCATTCAGACCATAAATCAGCTGATATTTTTTTCTGCATTGCTTCCTGTAGTGCTAAGAAATTAAGAACACCTGATGTACCAATATGCTCAATTTACAATAGGGTTTTCTATTTATCCATGATTTCTTGACAAATTTTTAATAGAAAGGCTCGAGTTGCACACCTCATACATCAGGCTGCTCTTTCACAACAGCAGTGATACGTGCAGATTTTCTGATAACTGGGAAAACTCTAGCCAGTCATCAGTGCCAGAAAAGACAAACTGGATCATTCAGCCATTTCACAGACCTTCTCACTGCCACAAACTCATTACCTAACGATGATTGGAAAATTCCGATTATCAAAGCTGCATGGACTTTTCAACAAATAAATGATCCACTAAAACAATTTTCATTAAACCATGCCTAGTAATGAGTTTGAACTGAATATACTAAACAGCATAAATTAAAAAGCACGTTTTCTCATGGGCAGATCCAGAAAACAAAGAACAAGGCAGTGGTGGTTTTGGACTCCACAGCAGCACTGTGGTTCATACTCTCTGTTAGCCCCATCCCAGGCTGTTATTGGAACCGAATCCTTGCACAAGCCTGCTGAATGTTGCAATCGCTAGCTCTTATGGCATGCCAAGGTGGCTCCTCTTCTGTTGACAGCATTTCATTACCCAGGCTTCGGGCAGAAGGCAGCAAATGACTTGAGTGGCTATGGCATTGACCCAGAGGCGAGGCAGAAATTTCTCTTGTCAAGGAGCGCTTAGGATTTTTTGTTTGTTTTACAAGACTGTAGAGAAGAGGTTGAAGTAACCCTATCCTGAATACTGCATCCAAATGCTCTTGGACAACTCCAGGAAGAGATGGGGGTTCATACCTCACCTCTTGAGGACTGGGATCCAAACCAGGTCCTCTCACATGTTGGGAAAGCATCTTAACCACTCAAGTAGTGACTGGCAATCTCCTGTTCCACCTTACTGGACCTTAGGAAAAACTGTGGTTGTACCATCATTTGTTTAGATTTCAGAGATGGAATTAAGGCAATGTATTTTAAAAAGTAAAAAAGCTAAATCCTGTTTTCTCTTCTTTTTGCCCCCTGCCCTCCTTCACCCACCAGATTTAAAATACTTTGCTTTAACTGATGCCCCGTGGTACAAATAATGTCAGCTTTCTTCCAAACGAGTCTAATTTGTTTTTCATGCTCTAGATAAGAGACACACATCAGTGCAAAACAGTGATAAAGTTGGTAAGCCAGCCTCCATTAGTTAAAAGCACAGGCATAAATTGAGTTTTAGAGTGGGATTAGTACTGAAGATAAAATAAAAGGAAAAAAGAATTATCCAGATTTCCCGTACAATTTGATTCTTATCCTTTAGCTTGGCATGTTACATGATGTGAAAATGTAAGTGACCACTGTGAGTTCTAGGAACTCACAGTGCATTTGGGAAGTAGATTCCTAAATTTAACAGCTCCTTTTAGCAACATTTAGATGACAATGAGGGAAGACATGAGGAAGTGACATGTTAGGCAAGGAAAGCAAGAGGTAGGACAGTTCCTGTAGCTGAAGAATAATGATATAGCTGGTTTAGAACAACAAATGGAATATACTAAAGAAAACAAAACATCTTGAAGGCAGCACTCTCAACAGGGAGTTCACCTGTACTTCTTTTCACTCAATGAACTGGATGAAATCATGTTTCTGCTTCTTTCACTGGTAAGAGGTAGGGCTCTTATTACCATTTTCCCTCAGAGCCTAATGTATTACCTATCATTTTGGATGTATTAAAGATGGAGTTTCACTATTAGAAGTGGCCAAGATATTTGACCTGTAACCTGGTTGTATGAGATCTGCTTACTGTTGGCTACTCCCTTGTACTAGCTGATTTTAAAAAAACTTTGTAGAACTGACAGACCTACCTACACTCACACCACCTTTCTGTCTTCTCTTCTGAAGTTACTGTGTCTCCTTTTAATACAGAAGGTATGAGCTGGCATGTCCAGCTGCTTCATCTGGCTCCAGAAACTTGGTGTTCACTATTACCGGAAACCAAACATCAAGTTAGAACATCTATTAATGTCTTGTATTTGCATAAACTGAAAAATGAACAAGTAACTAAATATTTTTAAATGTCTCATTTACCATCTATGTGATAAAGTCATTTGATCACTTTTTTTAATCCCCATAAAATACTTTCTCGTATTTTATGAAGTATGCTGATTAATTTGAATGGTGTCAAACTTCACCACCTATTCCTGTAACAGAATTCAATAATGCTAAATAGCATCGACAGTGTAAAAGGCAAACTAAAAAGAGTTTTTAAAGCTATAAATACACATGAAAAGGAAAAGCCTCAACTTTGATTTTAAAATAACTATATAACAAGTTAACCACTTTGAGAAGGAGAACACAGTAAAAAGCCCCTAAAATGAGCCAAAGCCTGCTTTGAAAGGACAAATAAAGTAGTATTTAGGGGTGGGCACAAATGCTTGAAAACACTTTCCAAAGTGCTAATGCAAACAGCTTTAAACCGTGGGGATATGAAACATCTGTGGTAAAAACAACAGATTCAGCTAGATGGAATAATGATACTAAAGCTGACCTGTTGCTAGTGTTGTTGAAAGAGGGTGTGCTCCACTGGCGCTCTGTAGGAAAACAAGCGCAATACATCGTGATGAGTTATCTTGATGCCCTTCAGAGCAGACAACTCTGGATTTGCTTTGTCCTGACAGGTTTTGAGGGGTTGTGCTCTCTCTCCCTTGAAAATCTGTCCTGCCTGCCATGCAGGCATCACAAGCAATCACATCCTTTTCAACCTCACTGTACACCGACGTCAGTATCAATCTTGCTGCCTTTCTAGAAAGCTCTTTAATTCACCTAGAGGGATGAACTACGGTGGGGAAATTCAGATGAAGACACTGATACAGAGTGTGATTTTGCCAAATAACAGAAAGTTTCACGTCTGTAGGTGTCATGGTTTAAGGGTTAACAGCCTGAAAGGGAAGGACAGGTGGTGTCTGTAGGACCCTGGAGGGTCAGAGATCAGTTCTGTTCCCTCCCCTTTCCGGCCACAGTCTGTAAAAAACCGAGGAGGCCCGAGGTTTTCGCGGACTTTTCCTGGTTTCCCGGCTGTTTCCTGTCACAGCTCGGGACGGCATCTCGGGACGGCTGGGCTCCACATGCTCAGCAGCATCCACCACCATCCGCTCCCGGCACCGCTGCGGTCCCTGGTGACGAGGCACAGCGGTCACAGCGGCCATGAGGCACTGCTCAGACACTTCCACTTGGGACTGCTGGGATCGGGTTTTGTATATAGTTATCCTTTGTCCCTTAATAATTCCCTTTTCCTTTCCCCTGTTGTTTTCATTAAGCTTGTTATAGTCTTAACTTCCAACCTTGCGTGAAGCATTGTTTTCCTCTATTCCCCTTTTTTTAATCCTCCCCTGGGAGGGTAGGGGACAACAGAGAGAAAATCCTGCTCCCTGGGCTTGCCCTGAGCCTTAAACGGAGACAGCAGGATATTACAGCTTTTGAAAAGATGGGCCCGAGCTGTGCTATTTAGAATGGGAGCAAGCCTCAAGCTTCTTTACAGTTTTCAGGGAAATCTGGGCTCTAAACTTTTATCCCAGGCTCAATCCAGCCCATCTCTATCCACGTAAAAACTTCTAGAAAGAAACTGCAAAAAATTAGATTCTTCCGAGGACGGTTGCACACACCAGCACTGGTGCTCTTCACAAACCCAACCCAACCTGCTTTAGTTGCGTCATTCAACACACAACGTCCCAACATAAACTTCTGATTTTAAGGCGTATGGAATCCTTAAAATAATTAAAAGTATTAAATTATTAAAAAGTCATACTAAAAAGTCATTTCAACAGTAAGCCCCACTGTGCTTTCTTGATGTTGAGTACCACACTTTTTTTTAAAGATCCATAATATCCTACAGGTTTAATCAGAGAAGAGTACAGCATACCTGCTTTAGGGTTTAACATAAAAGCTTCGAGCTACCAAAGCAGTTATGTGCTACTGAAGCCCTAAGAGGCAGCAAGACGCAAGGAAGCTTTTGTTTTGTTTAATGGTACTTGTACTAGAAAGGTCAATAGGAAAACCAGATTTTTTAACCTACCTGCAGAGATTTTGTGAACCGGATACAACAGTAAAGACCGAGGATCCTCTTCCTCCTGACACTCATTATTAATTAATAGCAACTGCCAATTACAGCAGTGTAATTTTACAAGTAATAATCCTTCAAAGCCATAATCCTATTGCAATCAAACACATGCTATGGCTTGTATTTCTAACATATTAACGCTTTAAACTTACTGGTATGCAAAAAAAAATTAAAAATAATAAAAAAAACCAGAAAGCACCAAATGCTGGTGAGCCTTAAGGTAAAGAAGTGCTATGTAGACATTGCCACTGAAGAGTTATTTTTAGATAATGATCATTATTTCATTGAGTCAAGCCAGGTAATACATGCTATTATATCTAGAAGAATAGAAGACAAAATTAGTAAGTGAAACCTATTGTTAAAAATCCAATAGAAACAGCACAAAATGGATACGAGAAGGCTGCAATCAAAGATAAAGGTGAGATTTAATTCTTAATTTTGAATAGTAAGAGCACGGCATAACTCAAAGGCATGAATTGAGGGGAAGAAATGAAAAACAAAACGCAATGGAGTTCTTTGAACTGTGGGAACAGATCACAGAATCACAGAATCACAGAACGTTAGGGATTGGAAGGGACCTCAAAAGATCATCTAGTCCAATCCCCCTGCCGGAGCAGGAACGCCTAGATGAGGTTGCACAGGAAGGCGTCCAGGCGGGTTTTGAATGTCTCCAGAGAAGGAGACTCCACAACCTCTCTGGGCAGCCTGTTCCAGTGCTCTGTCACCCTCACTGAGAAGAAGTTTCTTCTCAAATTTAAGTGGAAAACTTAAAAAAATCAGGCTGAACCATTCAAACAGGGGAGCTGCAGTACCATCACACCATCTCGAGTTTGGTTAATGACGTAACTTTTATACAGTTCATAGCAAGTTACAAATTCAGGTAGTAATAAAATGGAAGCTGGAGTTTAAATATGGATACAGTTGACTATCACCATGGAGAAAGATGATACTACAGCAACAATGCAACCATGTTTTGCTGTATAACAAAATTCTTACTGAAGTTAACATGTTAGAAATCTAATTTTAATTTTTCTCAAGAGTAACTTCATGGGCAGCCAAATTATTTCAAATGACCTTCAAATACAACCACAATCAAATTAACTCCACTCCCAGCTCCTGTGATCTCACTTGGACTCATGCCTTTTAGTTTGGAAACTCATTTTTCACAGGCAGCATTTAATATCAAATGTGATATATCTTGCAGCTCCAAAGAAGTTACCATACAAGTTCTGAAAAGCATTTTCTCCATCTATTTTTCAATTGGGCCATGGCATTTATTTGGCTAGAAACACAGGCAGTGAAAAAAAGAAATATCAAAGTTGACTGAATAACCACAAGACTGATCTAAAACACAACAGAGGTTGGATTTCTAATGCAACAATTTTAGAACTTGTATTACACGGGAGTCGACATTAAATGCAAGCCTTTCCAACAACAGAACCTAAAAAAACCTTGCTTCTATCTTGAGGAGGTCAATAGTATTTTTAATATTTTAGATTATTTTTTTTAGTGTAGTGTACACAAGGAATGACCCAGGTAAGAGAAATTCGTATATTCCTTTACTCCACTTTAATGCAGAAAAGTCATACAGCTAATGCATTTCAATGTTAACTTAAGCTCTAACGAAGTGTTGGGGTTTTTTTAAGGGTTTAAAAAAGTGCTTAGATATTTTTCTTCCCCTTACATAGTAGTTTGACATATGATACGCATTCTTTTAAATCAGTATCTGCTCTGCTGCTACTTAATGTACTGCGTTTGTATGAAATCTAGGGGATATGATGACATTTTCTAGAAAAAGCTTTAAAGACTTAGAGATCTGCTCATTCCAGTGATGTGGAGAGACACCTGTGTAACTGGTCTTAAATTTCAAGAGATTGTAAATTCAGCAAACCTCAGTAAGAAAGCAGAACAAATGCTCCCCAGAAAGATATGTGGGGAAACAGTTGCTTTTCTTGTGTATGGAATAACAAGCAAAAACCCTCTGAGTAACTGAACTGGAAAGACCAAGCCAGAATACACTCATAACAAATAGCACAAAGAGGGATGTATAGGATCACATGCTTGAAAAACAGGTACCATGGTTTTCATGCTCCTGCTGTGCGTAGTGGAGATTTTCAGTCCCCACCTGTTTACACTGATTTTTGTTTCTTTTTTCCCAAGAAAATACCAAGATCTGTAAATACAGCAATCAAAGCACACGGTACAGCCTCCACCCACGCCCTCCAACCTTCTCGCTCCAGGTTTAGATAAGAGGCATAGTCACTCTAAATCAACTGTGAGGGGAAAGATATATCTAAAAAACAGCATCATGCAGTTGGCTGAACAGCGAGTCAAACTGGAAAAATCACTTATTCTGCCTTTTGACTCCTAGAATATATTGTATAATATATAAAATTTAGTAGGTTTTCTGGGTTTGGATTTTTTTTTTTACTTTTTTTATTTAAAAAAAAATCTTTTTTTTCTTCTTTCAACAGCACCATCCTGCTGACGTGGGAGCTGCTTTATTTGAAGCAGGCAAAAAGAAGTAAAGCACGGCTGTAGCACTGCCTCTCGCCTCCCACACAGCCCGTACCTACTGTACCACAATGCGTGCTCCAGCTCCCGGCAGCATGCTCCAGCAGCAACGCCAGGAAACTATTTACCCAAGGAAATAACTATGATAAGGGGATAAAAATAGCTTGAAATGATGGAAAGCATTTCGTCGATAGGTATGTTGAAAAGAAAGGAAATGAAGCTGTTAAAAAGACAGAACATGGAGCAAGGCACAGAAGGGGGGATACTCCTTTCGTTGCAGCAGGAGATCTGGCAGGGGCGATGGATTTTTCCCTCACACACTGCAGTTTACACTGGTGCTGGTCCAGCTCCAAAGCAAGTGAACGTCCCTTGACAGAAGGTCTGTGGCTAAGACTTTACCTTACATAGCTCTCCCATTCACTTCACTCCCAGAACCAGTAGGTCAAAATAAATTACATATATATGTACCATCCTTTGGGATGCACGATAAAACCCACGTATGTGCTCTGGGCTCTGTTGCAGCCCAAGAGCTTCATTAGGGAATCTTATGCATTTCAAATAAAACATATTTGTGGATCTGATAGCTTAGGGAGAAGAATATTAATACCCTGCTAGGCTATTTTTGTTGGCATTCAGGACCTTCGTGCAGTGGAAAAGAATAAAAACAAGAGAAAAAAAGCAGCCCAGCAGTACAGGTGTTTACTTTATCTGAAATTAAATCACTTATTTTGCTGATTAAATACTATCCATGCCCATATTAGGCAACCAAAACAGATTAAGTTTGCCTCTCATTTTTTGAATATTGACTTTTTAACAGTAAAAATGAAAATGGTGAATTCAGGACCTTCCATGAGAAACAGTAAGATCCATTAACTGCTGTAGAAGAGAGATGGCAAGGTGTCTCTGCATTGCAATAGAAAATTAAGGGCATAAAATATACCACCTACTGACTGCGAAGGACTTCTAAGCAGACACATACAAGAGAATAGGTAATACTGTAAGGTTTGCTTGCTTCTGTCATTTTACAGACCTACATATTAAAGTCAGAATCATTCACTCCGAGTATTTGTTTTGAGATTCTGTGAAAACATATTCTGTGAGTTTCACTTACATCTGCATCAATAAACACTGTCTGAACTAAACTATATTTTTAGAAAGGCCGAGCATTATGAATGAGACATTTTGTATTGTGCAATATATGCCACATGCTCTGGTAAGACACAAAACTGGCCTTTGTTAGCTTTCCATCTGGATGAAGATAGTTTCTCCTTTCAAGAAAGGACTGTGCCAACTCATCAGAAGCTACTAAGCGAAGCTCTGGAAACATCCCCCATCCCTTCAGCCTCTCCCCTCTGCCCACAGAGTGAGGTCAACCCTACTAAGTTATTTCTAAACCATAACTTATTTTCTGATAAAATCCTAGGTGCAGGCAGCCACATCTTCCAACACGCCACAACAGAAAGTTGAAGGAAATAACTAACCAAATGGCACCCAAGTCATGAGGAACGTAAAAATTGTTTTAATTTAAGAGTATGCAGGAGGAAAACCAGTAAGACGAAAGCGCAGGATGAACTTCAGGAGACATTTCATAATGATTAGCTCAATTTTTCACAGTTACGCATAGCGAGAATCCTTTTTTGTGTCTCTCACTGCAAGGCATCTGCACCTTTCTGTGCAAGGGGACGATGCCCAATGGCCACTCAAACACCCCAACACAACAGTGCAACAGTGCTTGCTTGTTTTCAAGTCGGTATTACCCAGATTCAGCTGCAGCTTCACAAAACAGTGCAATAACGAACTTCAAATGAAGCCCAGAGGAGTTTTATCCGTTTACCAGCCACACTGAATCACCAACACAGCAAGTTGTGGATCCACCTAAAACTCAAATACACGACCAGGTCTTCCCACAACCATGGGTAATTGACTTCACTGATATCACATAGCATTTTAATTGTTTCAAATTACCCCATGAGGTAATGATATGGGCAACCAAATCCATGACTGTAACTATTAAGACATTAACAGCACAAATAAAAGCTATTCTCACCCAGTCCTACTAAAATTTGCTGAGAATTTTTCTAGCCTTCCTCAGAAGGAAGCTTGTGAGAAGCAGCACTGTGCATCTAAAAATAAAACCACCCATTTCCTCTAGTTGCTTTTGGCATTTTTATTTCAAAAGTAAAAATACACATTGCATTTTGAAATTGTTTGGAATGGCATATATTCAAAAGTCACAGCTAAATCCGTTACTACATAGTGACAAATTAATAAGAAACCCTTTCATGTAGCATTGTATTTGAATTAAAAATGACTGGAGCTGAATTTACAACCATCAATGATGCAAGTTAATGGCTATGGCTCTACAGAACCACTTCTGACAATTTACACACACCATGTAATACTTACACTGGACAGCACTTACTGGACATAATTAGTATTTTTCATATTAATATGAAAGCTGAATGAGAACTGTGGGACAAGCAGCTCTTACCTATGCATTAAATATCCACTGTGGTTTTGCTTCTCTGTAATAATTTCAACTGTAGAATAGATATTGCTGTCCCTTACATGGTAACTTTATTTGTAAAAAGTGTTCCTGTTGAGGGAAATCCTTAAACACATACTAATCCATGCCAAACTCAGTGTTACTTTGGCATATATACACACACACACACATATACACACACGCATATATATTTCAAATATTGCAGTGGTTTTTAATCTGTATTTGAGCTGCAGGAGCTGGTCCAACTGCTGAACTCAGTGGACACTGCACTGATTTAATGAAGGTTCCTGTGGCATCTGAATCTGTGAATCTGTGGCGTTGGAAGGGACTTTACAGATCATCCAGTCCATCCCCCTGCAGTGAGCAGGGACATCTTCAACTAGACCAGGCTGCTCAGAGCCCCATCCAACCTGGCCTTGAATGTCTCCAGAGATGTGTCAGCTACCACCTCTGGGCAACCTGTTCCAGTGTTTCACCACCTTCATTGTGAACAATTTCTTCCTTATATCCACTCTGAAATTACCCTCTTTCACTTTAAAACCATTACCTCTTGTCCTGTTGCTACAGGCTCTGATAAAAGTTTGTCCCCGTGTTTCTTATAGGCCCCCCTGAAGTACTGAAAGTCTGCTATAAGGTCCCCCTGGAGCCTTCTCTTTTCCAGGCTGAACAACCCCAACTCTCTCAGCCTGTCCTCACAAGGGAGGTGTCCCATCCCTCTGATCATTTTTCTGCCCCAGCATACATCGGTGACGTGAAATGCAGGAAAGTGACCATCTCATAATATGGGAAATGGAGAGCTAAATACCTGACATTAAATAGAGAGAATCCACAATTGCACAGTGTATGTGGTAGGTAAGGGGGATAGGCCATCTCCGTGTCTTCTTTAAAGTGAGAAGGAAATATTGGAATATAATCTAGACTAAATTATTTACATCACAGTTATAAATATTACAAAAGGAGCTTTTTGTTGTGCTGCCTTTGCCTTCCTTTCATCCCTAAAAGCAACTGTAAAAGTGTTCTAGAGTAAATTTTTTTGAGCGCATGTCTGTAAGCACAAACAACAGAAATGTTTGCAATTTTTATTTGCAGTCATCTGAAACAGTAAAACTTATTTTGGGAAACACTGCGTCTCCAGTGCCACACGGAGAACTTGCAAAAGTTTAGGCATTAGATTAATATTGTCTTCAGGGATTTATTATTAGTAGCAGTATTTTAAACAGCTACTATACACGCTAGCACCATTTCAAAGTGATTTTCCCTGTATTATTTGCAACATGTAGCAGAATTTTAATTACAACTTCTAAGGGATAGATTGGTCCATTCATAACATGTAGGCAATTCGTCTCCCTCCCATTTCAAAAAATAAGCTCTGAGGCATGCAAATGTGGGAGCTAAGCACCCTACTGGGGGTAGGTAGCTATGTGATACAATCTCCCCTTAAAAGGCAGGAAATGAAAGGACATTTCACATGTGGTTGAGTATCTATAAACATATATTTTTAATATGTATATACATACACACGCACACTGCTTACCACCATTAAAACACTTCATCTATTGTCTGGCATGATGCATTGTATGCAGAGACTGTCCAGATGAAAAAGAGTTGCTTTGCTAAGCAGAAGTTTATATTGTATAAACATTTCCATATAAAGAATGTACAAGGAATTTCCAGTGTCTTATTCTAAATGAAGAGTGCCCTTAGCCATTGGTGTAACAATGCCCCTAATAATTCAGTTGAGGTCAGCTAAAACCAAAGTCGTCTATGTTCTGACTACACATCAGATGCACTGGGAAGCCTAAGTTCAAAATTCAGAGAGAGAAAATTCAAGACTGTAGCATGAAACACTGAGTTCTCTCTGTGCTGTTATTCACAGCTCTGATGGGACCTACAAATATTTTCCATAGGTGATGATTTGTATGCATATTGATAGGAAACTTGGGTCAGTAGCACTGAATCCACACCAGACAACTTATAATTTTAGAAAAAGCCTTCAAAATAGGAAGTTAGGATTGCAACGTGTTACCTTGTCAGATAACTGAATATTTGAAAAACATTACAACTATACCCTCAAGTCTGTGCTTCACCCCTTTAAACAGAAGAAAGCAATAACTGCACAGACCGTTTAGGATGCTTTTGTGCCTTTCTTTAAGTGAATAGAAAATAGGTTGCCACTTCTTCAGCATCAAAGTCCAAATTAGATCAAGGCGTGCAGAGGTAATAACAGCACCAACAGCTTCCCTTCCTACTCCTTTCATGGTTAAGTGAAGTTTGTTCCTTTTTTATTTTCTAAGTATGGTTAGGCGCCTCAAGCATGCTTGTTAGGATGGAAAAAGCGTGCAAATCCCAGACCTAGGACCCTGCCAAAAGTCTCTTTAGACAGTCAAGGCAGCCAGAAGTATGCTGAGAGCTTGCCAGAGCCATATTGGGTGGCTAAAATTAAATAAACAGTTAATAAAAAGATTTTGAATCAACTTAAATAAATACAAACTTATAGATTAACTGCTTTATAAAAGAGGATCTAAGATAGCGAGCAAGGCCTTGAAATGCTTAGACATCCACAAGTTCTGCACAGCAGATTTAAACAGAGAAGTACTTGCTATTATCTCTTTCAATAAGATGAGGCTTACATTTGAAAAAAGAAATAATCATTGACTCCTCTGACAGTGACTTCTCTTCCTTTAAAACATAAACTCACTCTGCCCCCTGTTGTCAGCAAATTACCAGTCGTCCCCTGCAGCAACAGGCAAACAGCAGGACCCAAATGACTGAAATATCGAGAATTACTTAAAACAAAAGGCAGCATGCCACAAAGGTATTTTAGGAATATGTTGCTGCACAGTGAAAAATGTTCCTGAATTATTATCTGCATGCTTGACACAGTTTATTTTCTGTTTGGTGTATTATTTTTGGAAAATATTACCACAAATGTGAACTCAAACGTATACAAGTGGCCAGTGTTTGGATATTAAAAAAGACTAGCTGCTCTGGGAAGAAAAAAAAATAAAAAGAAAATGTTTGAAGGAATTAAAGATGAGTTTTATGAAGTTTCAGAGGCTTTTTTGTTTCCTTTACCTCTGAATGCTTATACCGAATAAGGCAAAGATCGATGCTATGAGTCCAGCCGTTCAGCTTCCTAGCTATAACACGAGTTTATAATAACCCCATTTTGGTGAGTGAAATGAATGCAACAATTTGCCACTGGTGTTCTTCCGTATCACAAAACCATGCAAATTTCCTGTGGCCAACCTGGGCTGAGATTTAAAACAGATCCGCACCCATTGGGACAACTCAGGAATTTTCCCAGACCTCTCTCACCTGTGGAGCTTCTGAGCTACTCAGACCTTCCCCGGCACACGGGGGAGACAGCGATAACCGAGGGGGGCAGAAAACTTTGTGATGACCAAAAAATGATCCAACAGAAAAGGAATAACCAAACTCTGAGATCACAGCAACCATAGGGCATTGCTAACCAGCACACTGCTATCCCTTCAAAAATCAAGTGCTTAATAAAACAAACTCACCAGCGACAGAAATACACAGTTCCTACCTCCAAGTACTGTTAACAATAATATTTGCGCTCCCCTGTCTTTCTTAGAATAAAATTGTTTAAATAAGCAGAAGGAATGGCTTAGTGGTCTAATCTTGAGTAAAATATTCCTTAAATCCACAGGTTTAGAAGCCACTGGGGTCAGTTTGCTTTTCTCCTTTCCAGGACCAAGCAGATGAAGTGCAAGCAGCTCACACTACATGGCCCAGAGACAGTTGTGGCTTTCAGATGGTACAAACATGAGAGACTTGAGCAATCAGAAATCAGTTATATCAATCCTAAAACACAAGGTTTGTCTGTTGCCCCTGAATCTATTTTCCAGATTATTTTTTCCCTAGCTCCCATTCCTCCCAAGCAGTTGCAAGTTATTTGACTTTCAGTATTCAATCTCCATTTCCTGCAAACACTTCTAAATTTTATTGATAAGTTATTTTGCAGCCATTGAAATTGCTTGCTGTGAAATCAGCCACGTGCTCCAGGAGGACAACTAATATTGCCATATATTTATTTACAAGCACCCTCACGTGTTGCTCTTTGGGCAGTGACTTTTGATCAGTGATACTTTGTTTGTGAAACTGTACCTAGAAAAACAAAAGAAATAACACAATCCTGGAAAATAAAACAAAACTAAATCGCGTTGCAAAAGCTATCGATACCTGCTTTCTGTTCGTCTAGGAGTATGTGCTCTTAAATAGCTGATTCTGGGTTTGAATGTTTTCTCACACAAGAACAGGAAGAATATAACCTATCATCAAAAAGCACATCTTGACAGTGCTTGTTCTATTAAATTGTTCATATATATGAAAACTACTGCTCTAAACCTTGCACATAATTTTACCCTTCTGGACATCTGGAATTCCACAGCAATTGTGGTGTTTATTTCCCTACCCCAAATAAACCCTGGCACAAGACAGAGGCCAAGCACCTTCTAGGTCACTGACCAGAAAACAGAATTAATGTTTGAGTCCGCTGTTTGAATAACAACTAAGCATTTTTCTCATCTATACATTTTTTAGCTAATACACTCCTTTCAAGGGCACCTTTGGAAAACATCTAAAACAAAGCAAAACAGGTAAGAGCTCCCTTGCACTGCTCATTTGCCTGTTATAAAATCTGTACAGCAAACTGTGTCTGATACCAGTAATAACATCACGCTTTCCATATAAACTCAATTTTAGGAAGCTACTGCAGAAGAAGAGGGTTTATGAGAAAGGATGTTTTAACAGATAACCCTGACTACATGCAATCCTTATCTTTAACTGTAAAGCATCTCCATTGCTGTAAAATCTGCATTGCCCTAAAATCTGCATTATGAATCTGGTAACTGTTCACACAAGTCCCTGGCTGGGTTTTCTTTTTTCAGACACTTGGACTGAAAATGTGAATGACAACACCGTTAAGTAGGGAATGAAAAAGAGACAACTCTCACTTTGTTCCTGTTGCTGTACACCAATTATTTGGCCACATTCATTCGCACAGTTTTGGAGGAAAAATTTAGCTTTAAAATTGTGTGGCTGGTTGCTATAAGGCTTGTCTTGCATTGTCATATAAATCACATACACTGACATTAAAGCTGATATTAAGACCACTGCTGCCACTCCTTTAACTTAGTTTATATGAATTATTGCAAAAACATACAGATCAGGACTTAAAGAAATCTATCTGCTTCTGCATCAGCTAAAGCCAAAAAGGTGATGTTTTATCACTTTGGCAGCAGTTTTACAACACACCTAAGCCGAGTTAACAGTTTCCAGAGGTGAGACTGGCACAGGGGCTGCCTCTGGCCCAGCCTCGTGCTTCTGCAGCTGCATTTTGCAGTGCATTTTCTGCTGGTTTAACTTCTTGCACTGGGTTGGACAAGCAAAAGCATCACCACAAGGAGTTTGTGGCTGGGCATAGCACTACTGTTTCCTTTGAGGCCAGTGATGAGGTTTTTGAAAGGCCTGTATTCCCTCCTTTCCTTCGAAAGTAGAGCCCCTAGAGCTATAATGGGTGCCTACGCCCGGCTTCATTTGCAGTCACATTCACTCGCCATAGGTTTCACTCAGATTCACTGTAGGAAAGCAAGGCACACCTTACAGCTTCCAGGATGGAGAACATACAGGAACCATAACTCAAAATATGGAAGCGGTTCTTGAGAAAGACATAAAGTAAAATAAAATGCAATAAAACCAGACTTTAACACTGGTTCCAAACTGCTTATTATTACACTTCATATGGCTACCACTTCAGTAATCCTGTGAGTCTGGGATGAATTATAACCATTTCACAAGTGTATGATTCAAGTACTTCCAGTTGAAGGGTTGTTTTCGATTAGAAGCATTTTAAACCAATACATTTATTCATTTACTTGTTCAAAACCTTCCCTCAATGTTTTCATCTATACTTTGATACTCTTATTTAGATATAGCTTGCCCAGCGGGCCCTTCAATCTCATTTTTGAGCCAACTCAGTAAATGGAAAGGAAAACTGGGCTGAGGGTGCGTTTTTGTTCCTGTAGCTGCTGAAGGCAGATGAAGAGTCAAACCCAGCTCGTTGCACATTGCAGAGAGGCATTAAGCATACTGTAATTTCCCAATTGTAATTTCTTAAAGTATTTATGAAAATAACTCAACAGAATAGCTTTATACGGGATTCCCAGCAGATACACACAGGCAGGACTTTTACATTCCCTTTCCCCTGCTATGCTGTTTGCCGCTCATTAACTCCTGTCCTGGGAATAACACAGAAGCAAGCGGAGGAAATGACTGCTTCGTTATGATCCCTCCCCGCAGCTGGAGCCCAGAAGCATTTGTGCTGCCATTAGCAAATGCTGTCTCAGTCCTGCAGAGACGAGCATGCATCCTAAAGAGGTTCTGCCAGTCAAACATCTGCATGGACCACTGCAAAGATTGAGGCACCTAGCCCTACAGATGCAGGGGCATAAACAGCGCTCATAAATTTAAAGTCATGATAATGGTGTTGTAAAGAGATGCTGATTCAATGAGTTGTTAAAAGACCTCTTCTTAGAGCAACTGAACTAAAACTAAATACAAACAACACTGTTTAAGAAGCAGGAAAAGGTACAATCCATTCAGGAAAGCCTCTAATTTTTCCCAACTTCTGTGTAAAACCAAGTCTTAGTATGTGATACCATAAATCAGATGGCTTGCCACAGACATCAGCTGGTGGGTTTGTACCGTTTGCTTGGTTGTTTTTCCACCAGTAATATGGCGGGGGGGAGAAGGAACAAACCAGAACATTTTTAGGATCTAGCACTGGGACTTGAAGTCACTGTAAAGATCTATAGCTGAATTTGAAGAATTGCAGTTCACTTCCAATGTGATGTGATCAGTAACATGCTACTAAATCACTGATGAAAGCTGCTACGTCCTGGCATCCCTGACCAGTCACCTGCCTTGCACCCCAGTCCTTTGGCCACTCATAACCTGCTGTAACTCCCCAGGAGCTGAAGGACACCACGTTTCACAACTGAAGCTTTCTTCTCTAGAGTGCCATGTCTCCCAAACCCTGTCAAGGACACAATTTACCTTTGCCATACAGGGTCCTCAAGTTTGGCTAGACCACAGCCAGAGCTCTCACCTTTAGGACTAAGCCCTAGGTTGCTTCCTAGGACTAGATGATCTTTAAAGGCCCCTTCCAACCCAATACATTGTATGATTTCTGTTGAATCAGCACCATAAAGCTCACTTGTGAAAGGCAAAGGAGCACAATGCTGTGTGTGAGGTTAGAGAAGCCCTTTAAAATTTATTTTATTGACCTTTCAATCCAAAACCGCGTTAAGATTCTCCTCTGACTACTGTCTCATGTTGTCACCAACACATTCTAGATAAAACTCAAATATCCAGATCCAATCTTCAATTTATAACTGTTTGAAACCACCCTTGAGGCTCACAGTGCTTTTTTTTTTGCCTGCTTATTTTCAGTGAGTTAGTTTAACACATTTTTTTAAAAGTCAGCATGCTGAAACACAGAACAACTCAGTAGTTTTGGGACAGGCTAACAAAAGTGGATTAAAGCTAAATATGCAATTTATTAGCCTTTTGTGAAACTCACAATTATCTGTTTCTTAATACTTGCACAACCCAGCAGAGGGCAGGTTCTGCCTTTCCAAACAGCGACCAAACCTTACCGAGGACCCACCGTCTCCTCTGATTCAGGTGGAAAATGTCCTCGCCAAACAGCTCCGCATACGCACACCTCAACTGGCACTGCAAAAACATGAGCCATTTAAAAGCTCCTTTTATAGCTGAATATTCACCTGGAGCTACGTTCTAACCAATTACAAGACAAACTGCTTATCTTAGACCCACTTCAGTGGGCTTCCGAGTCAATCCAAGCAGAGCTAAAAATGCAGTTAACTGCGTGATTCAGCTCTGATATACAAATTATACAATGTAATATTAATTATAAATACATTCATCAATTATCATTTTCAACAAGACTGCTGGAGAGGGAGACGATGGAGGATATACACTCTTCCCTGCCTTGTAACCTTTAGCAGTAAAGGGATCATCTTTGACATGTACAATCACAGTTAAAGCGTAACTAACATTTTATAAGGAAAGACAACCTCCAGTTAGATACGCGTAAGATGCGTATGCGGTGAGAGCAAAAAGAATCAATAGTTAAAGGGCATACTCCTCTCGTCACAGTCACCTTTGGGGAGTCCGTCTAAGGAGGCATTACAGCAATGCCTTGTATGCTATGACCTGCACTAAGACAGGAGGAAAGCAAATGCACCAACAGAGCAACTTCACCCGGCTTGTTCCAGTTACCTGTCCTGTGCACCCCCCTGAAACACACTGCTCCCTAGCCCCTGCCTGTATTAACCCATTCGTGCATGTATAACGCACTGACCACCCTGATAACGGTGTTATGGAGAAAAGGCATTCTGCAGAAAACACAAAGATGTTTTACAGATCCCCTGGATCCAAATCTCCACTCTGGATCTTTCTTTTTCGGGTGCCTGGGGCCTTCTCCCAGAATCAGTGCCACACAGCAAGTACTCCCTTCTTGAGTTAGTATTTCTTCTGTAATTTCAAATGCAATTCTCTCATCTTTAGTTTTCTAGAAATGTTCCGATAAGTATCTGCAGACAAATTCTGAAAAGGTAACTTCCAATAAAAAAAAGAAAAAGGGTGCCAAAGTATCTGTAGATACCTGCAGCCTCACTGAAACACAGCCACCACCAGGGCTGGGGGAGAAAGCGATAGCACACGCTTCAGCTGACAAGTCAGAACATTTTGACTTCGGCTTGGAGAAGCCTTGGGAAGGATGCCAAGGCGGTTGCAATAATTACGTGGAGCAAACAAAAATCTGAGTTTCAATACTGAGAATAAATTATTGTTGTGGCGGGATACCCTCTGGGGTATCTTGCCTCGGAAGAAGAAAGAGCTGAGTCAACCTTCCTGGGCATGTTTGTTCCTGAATCAGCGTATTTTGGAAACAGCTCTAACCTGAGATTGTGCCTTTTAGCTATGACTTATTGCTGCCTTGTTTATTCCCCTCCCCATGTAATAGGCAAAATAACTAAAGAGTCAGTGCTAGCACCTACAAGAGTGATGAGGAGGAAAAAACGCTCCCCCTTTCCTAGGAAATTTCATTATAAACTATGATACTTTTAGTCTAAAAGCATCCTTCAAACACATTATCATATCTTATCAGCTTACCAAAAAGGTCTATAAATTTATAAGATCCCTATAGCATTAAATAATTCAGTAAGCACTGCCACCCTTTCTCTAAAAACAAGAAAATAAAAAACATATATGCAGTGAATATTGCTGTTTGTTGCAGCTGTGCCTCATACATGAGAGATTTCTCGAGGGTTTTATGGCAAATGAGCAAGCTGAGGATTCTGCCAAAGGTTGTATTTATCACTTTTGGGTGGGTGGAAAGAGACCCGTCTCTAGATTACCTCATCATTACTCATGAATCACAGAGAATGCTATATGTCAATAAAAGACAATAGCACTACACAGCATCTAAACCAGCATGCAAGTGTTAAACATAGATGTGTTTCCTCACTGCTTTTTTCATTCGTTTTGTAAGGGGAGATGCCAAATAACATTTTAATCAATTTTCAGAGGCTTAAGTAAGAATAAAAAGATTAAGAATGCCAAACTATCAGTATCTGTAAAGTGCAAATCCTCACTGCCACAAGCTCTTCTCACATATTCCATCCATCTGTTTTCTTTCCCTCATTGCTGTTGGAAAGTACCCTTTTGTCCTGCCCTCAGGCAGGAAAAAAAACAAAAATCAATGTGGGGAAACCTGGTGTCACTGAACTGTGTCTTCCGTCCATCTGCACCCCTCCTCAGCTGCCTGGGGCTCCCCAAACTTCCCCCTGCCCATCTTCTCCTGCAGCCACCCCACCCACTCCGCCTGACCACCCCGCTCCCCTTTAGCAGCTTCATTAATAATTTACCAGCTGCAAGAGACAAAGAAAACAGTCTGGGAACGCTACCTTGGGCTGATAGCGGTTTTTCCAGGACTGCCAAGCCAAGGGGGAAAAAATCCAAACAAACACAACACAGAGCTTATGAATTCAGTACACAGCAAATACTAAAAATACAATATAAAGAGTAGACGCAATCATTTAATCGGCACTAAAGATTAGGAGAATAGAAATGAGCAGCCAGACCTGAAACAGATACATACTTAGGAATGCAGCTTGTCACAGCTGTCAGGATAAAATAAATTTACAGGGCATATTTTTTTGAAGCAAATTACTGTAATATAATTTACTACTTTGAATGACTTAGTGTTGGGAATTTGAAAGATTCTCAAAGAGCAGATTGGTTTGTGGTTGTTATATTGACAGTAAGTCTGTTATATTATTATTTATAACCAATTAGAGCACTAATTACTGCTTTCACTGCTTTGTTAAGTTCTGGAAAATACTGGATAAAGCAATGAGAACAAGCCATAGAGAGAGAAGCAGCAGTTTTGATTATTTAATTAGGCTGGCTAGGAGGTTCTTACAGCCTGCCAGAGATGACAGTCCAGGGACAGGGAAAATGTGACACCTCCGTTGCAACCAGAAACTACAGACAACACAAATGTTTAGTTTTTAATTACATAGCTTTGGAAGACTGCTACAGGCAATGACCTACAGATCCCATTAGATCTGCCACACTAAGTAGAGTTGGACTTGACTATTACGTGCATGGGAGATTATCAAGAAAACCTGGAGGAATTGTTTTTGCTTCAGCAGATGGCACGTTTCCCTCTGAGCAGTGACCAAATGTCCACGCAGGGGATCTGCATGTGTTGCATCCTTGAGTTAAACATCTTTAAGACACAAATTAAAGAGTTACAAGGAAGCTTTTACAGTAGTATATTCACGTAGACATACCAGCGAATCCTTCAAGAAAAAATTATCCTCTAACCTCTACAGCAGTCAGATCATTCAGCTCTTGCAGATAAAACTAATTTGCTCAAGAAGCAGTATTCCATAGGAAATGGCTTGCTGCAGAAGAGCAATGTTGCGTAAAACTGACAGACAACCACATCATATACTCGGTTTGATTTTATTTTATAAAACCATAATCTGTCCCTAGCATGTAGGACTGTAATATCCTCTAAAATGCCTATTTACTGATGGCATGGATGGAAAGAGATATTCTTTCAGACTCCTCACTACCTAGGTCTTTCAAGAGGCTAGACAGCTTTTGGAAACAGCCCATGCTGGGAGACAGCAGACACAGTCAGCATAGTACTGCAACGAGATGTTCCTCACAACACCGTGAAATCAGTCAATACCTGCCCTTTAGGACTTGAATGGATTTAGGATTTAAAAATCATACTGCAATAAAACATCCACATAAATCTAAACTACCTTTGTAGTTTAGATTTATGGTCTAAAATACCATTTCACACATTGCTTTCTCCAGCCAAGAGATACATGCCGGACACATCCATTGTAAGTCTTTGGTCACAGCTTTCCACAGAACCACGGGATGCTTTGGGTTGGAAGGGACCTTTAGAAGTCATCCAGCCCAGGCCCCTGCAGTGAGCCAGGACATCCTTAACTAGACCAGGCTGCTCAGAGCCCCATCCAACCTGACCTTGAATGTTTCCAGAGATGGGGCACCTACCACCTCTATGGGCAACCTGTTCCAGTGTTTCACCACCCTCATTGTAAAAAATGTCTTCCTTATATCCAGTCTAAATCTACCCTCCCTTAGTTTAAAACCCTTACCCTTTATGCTATCACAACAGGCCCTACTAAAATATCTGCCCCCATCTTTCTTCTAAGCCCCCTTTAAGTGTTGAAAGGCTGCAAGAAGGTCCCCCCGGAGCCTTCTCTTCTCCAGGCTGAACAACCCCACACCTGTCCACCTTTCCTCATTGGAGAGGTGCTCCATCTCCCTGATCATTTTTTATTCCTTTTATAAGGAACCCAGTCCAACTTGACCTTTCAGCATCGATAATTAATTCACTCTGCTCTGGATGGCAAAACAGACAGGCTGAGGACAGAGATCACTGTGAAGGTAACCTGCAAAAGGATCTGGAGTGGTAAGCAGCTCTTTAGTTCCCTGACTCACTCTGGTGAGCATCCCAACCAAGTACACCTGCATTTGCCCCAGCACAAGAGGCAGGGGTGAGCAGAGAGAAACACTCGCTGCTGCTGCCACCCCCTCCTTCTCTTTGAAAAGAGCCACAGAGAGTTAGGAACTGCTGTACATGTACAAAACCCAAAAACCCTGCTGTGAGAACTGCATCTTCTCGACCACACCAGGATATATATATATATATATATATATATACTTGGAAAGACTTAGTCTGAGTTGGCCAGTGTCTTGGGCATTGTACTAGTCAGACCTTGGATCTTCAGTGTCCCTGCAAAATACTCATGCCTGGCTTGTCCTGAAAGCGTCCCCCCCCAATAAAGAACCAGGTAAAACACTCCCGGGGTGTGGGGAGGGGGTTTAAATAGGTTAACCCTCTCCTATTGAAAGAGCATCAGGCCAAGAGAATGATCTTGGTGTTGAGTATTTGAAGTCATTAAACATCTATTTCTAAAAATATGCAGGGCACTTTTAATTAAGTCTGTCTTTACCAGTTTCCAGGTAACTTAAAAAATTAACACCACCAATATAAATCAGTCCAGCAGCATCATCTGCCTGTTTTTGTTCTTTGTATAAAGTGCTGTTGTGTATAACAGATGATTACTATCAGAACAGTAAATAGTAGACATATAATTACAAAATTAGTCAGTGATGGTTTATTTACGCATCCGTTTTTCCACAAAGTGTATTGGTTTTGCATTCAACTAGCTCAAAAAAAAATAAAATGGAATGGAAATTGCATAGGGAACTCCTTGGCAGGAGATAAGCACACGAACTAATATTGATTGCATTGGTTTCCAAAGCCCATTAACATCAAATGACTGCAGCTGACCTTGAGAGCCTGCAGGAGCCACGGGAAGGAATCTCTTCAGGTGTGAGATTGGGAAAGTGCTGTCTCAGCTCAGCAAAATGCCTGGACAATTTTATAATTATATTTCTTTTACTTCGTAGCACATCAGAAGTGACAAACCTTTTCATCTGTGATACACAAGACAAAACCAGTAATTCCTTCTTGTTTTACTCACAAGGGTTTCTATTTCAATGACCGAATGCTGCTTCATGCCATACGCACATTAAGAGAGAATACCTGTAAAAGGAATAGATTTCTGTTTATTGCCTTTTAAAGGTTATTTATGTTTCCTGAAATTATTGCAAGAGGGAAGGGGGAAAAAAAAGATAAAATCCTCTAATCTGCATGCACATTCAGGTCATCTTCTCTTGCCTTTATCTTTTAAATGCATAAATAAGGATTTGTAACACAAAGAGAAAGCCGTAGTTTCTGCAGAATGGATTGAAGGGAGGGAAACTGTGGCTTAGCTCATTTCTGGAAGTCCATTTCACAGCTGAATTCCTTTTTATTATTAAGTTCTCATTTGGCCATATCTGAAATTGTTTAGATCCACATAAATCTGGGGACTTGATTGCCATTACAGCTATCTAACTACTCAGCTGTGGGAGAGGCCTGTGCCCATCCCCTGCTCCAGCCTACACACATTAATCCTACTCTTCATCAATTAAAAAAATGTTTCAGAAAAACGCATCGTGCTGTTTTCCATAAGCAGCAGGAAGCCAACCTTTTGGTGACTTACTAAGTCTTTCTGTGATTAATAAGTATGACGGCTTGTTAATTAGTTGGCTAATCACTTTCCACATCTATCACCATAGTTTCAAAGAGCAAGTCATTTACTGGTCTACAGACCAAATCAAGTCATTTGTGACACAGGCCACTGATTTCTGCATTTCTTAAAGTCTTTGTTTCTACCCATTTTCAGGAAAAAAGGGCACTTTGCAACAGCGTAAACTGAAGAATGATGTCAGTGGAGAAACTGTTCAACCAAGGTAAAGCACACAACTTCCCATGGAACTTCAGATGAAGACATTACAAAAAAAAAGAAAAATATATTAGAGCAGAAGTACTATTTCTCTGTAGAGAGAAAACATCCTGAGAATTTCTAAAGCCATACAATTTATATTTTTAATGTAAAAACCATTTTCTTAGGAGAATCCTGAGCTGCATAGGCATTTTATATAAGCAGTGCTTTCTCATATAAACTAACCAGCGGACTTTCAGGAATCGGCCCAAATGGGAAAGACTGTATCATCTAAGACAGTAAACGTGGTCCTTAAGTAAGATACCAGGTGGCTTGCAGCTCAGATCAATGATAGCGTCCAATTATTACAAAATAAAATGACCCACTGAAGAAAATGGCTCCCATGGGCACCACAGATCAGAGAGACATGTTTTCTTCTGGCATGTTCTGCATTTTAAGTCCCTACAAATGTTGCCATGAACCTGTCATCCTATTCCTGCACAAGAACAGATGATACTCATCTGCTGAAAGCACCTACGACTTCGTGAGTAAGCACATCATGCATACTCGTTATGATTTCATTTCACTCTCTCCAAACAAATGACCAAATTGCAGGTTTAATAAATTACTTTCATTATTACAGCATGTCTGCTTTTTAATTTCATTTACAAATATGGAAAAAGCTGACAGGTCCCCTGCACTTCTCTATACCAGCTGAAATTCTCAGAGATACAGTACATATATATCATGTGCTTATATTCCCAGGATGCTTAAATGGTACAGGCGCATTTCAGAAGTTTGTTCCTCTACTTTCCAGGAAAGTAGATGATCCTTCAATAATATGGTTGTCTCTTGCTTTGTGGCTATGAAATCCCTCTTTGCTGCAGGCACATAATACGAAATGCATCAAAGTTTTATGTGTCTATGCTACAAATGGATGGCCAGTTGCTCAAATAGCCTGAAAAATTTCATGTGTATCTACGAATTGAAGAATGTGTACCAAGGTACAACATTAATAAATTAAATTTAAAGAGCCTTAAAGCTCTTTGCAGAAGTTTTAAGGTTTGGTAGAAGTTGATTGAGAATTAAGCAGCGGGGCGGGGAAATGCCACAGGCTACCGTTTCCCTTTGCTCCGATATTCAGAGCTAAGGGTCAGGACATCACTTCTGTACCTCGGGGTCAGCTCAGCTCATCACTGGTGTTGCTAACGGCTGCTGGCACCACTACAATTTTCCCGATAGAGGCTGAAAAGATCAAATTTAGAATTAAATATAAAGAAAAAAAAAGTAGTCCCAATCCTTAAGTTAAAACAAGTATTAAATCGGTACAGAAAGAGGTTCCTCTTGCTAAGTGGCAGGGCAGCAGTGCCTGTTTTGTAGCAAATTTCAGTATCTCAGTCCTACCAGGCACTCACACTCACACTGTCTCCAAAGGGGAAATTTCTATCACCACATCATTTGATTCCTTAAGTAGTCCCAGTGAAATCAAACTGAAAAAACCCCAAACAACTGAATTGATTGCTATAAAAAACAAAATCACTGTTCAGAGATTACACATATTTGTTAGTACTTTAAATTTTTTCATTCCCCTACAATAAAGAAATGAATTTAAAAGCTAACAGGAGTTCTATGAACCACTTCCTGTTTAGAAAGCAATATTGCAATTATATTGAACTTTCTCAGTATGCAGAGTGAAGCTGATCCTTTTTTTACTCAAGAACACATCGGCTCTCACTGCATTTTATGGCAACGAACACCAACAGTTCAATGATACAAACAAGTCTTATCTCAGAACCATTGCCACTGCCACTGGGAATGAGTTAATTGCAAGAACAAATTAAACATTAATCATTTAAGTGATTTAAATTTAAGTTGTGCATACTGTTCCATTGCTCATTTCAGCATTAACATAGGAAGCTGCTCAAAGCCATTAAAACACACACAGCAATGAGGCAAGGAGATTAAAACACGGCTGCGCTATTTTTTCTCCTGCTCAGCTATGGATATTACAAAACCTCTTCCTTGCACAGACTGTGCTACTCAATGATTTGAAATGCGAGTCTGATGAACTGTACAAACAGCATTACCTGCCTGCGCATGGATTTGTGCTATACGTGCCCCTGCCTTTTCACCTCATCCTCCTTGTGTCCTCTAAGGGCAACATCATCTGCAGCTCCAGACACCCCCATTGCTACAGGTGAGCTCACACCCTCCATTTCTGCTCCACCAGTACAGCCAAAACGAATGGCAGCTGAACTCTCCCAACCTTTCTCCATCAGAGGGGCTGATTTGGGTTCTACCAAGTCACCAGTGTACAGAACCTGCATAAACTTAATTGAATTTTGAAGTTTCTCCTACCCTTCCAGTTATGGCTGTGATTGACTAATGGGATGCAGACGTTAAGACGGATGGTTAGCCCAGTTGCCTACATTTCATCACATAAGTCAGACAACAATGCCTTGCAGTAACCGTATGTATGTGTAATAGCATTACAGATAATTTTCTTGGCTTTCAGTTTACCCAACTTGCACAAAAATCAGACAACAGCACAGACATACAGTAAGGAATAGGCAGGCGTCATGCCTGCATATGGCCCTGACCTCTTGATAAACCTTAACTATCTGTGACACTGAAAATGGGAAGCGTAGCTTCTGCATGGTGAGAATATTTGTACCTAGGGTTTGGGGCACCTGAGCAGGTATGGTGTTTGTAAATTTGTTTGCAGAAAATAGACTTAATACAGAACATACAGGAAGAAAGGCATGTCCTTTGTGTCTACACATACAAACCGTCCTGCGCTTGTTTCAGGTTTTTCCTTTGGTCAGTACTCTTTCAGAAGTATTTTTATTTCACCCTCTTTCAGAAAAATACCTACTTCAACACGGTTTTATACCATTGAATCATAACGGGCTAACACATTTTTGTTCAGCTATTATATTTAGATTCAGTCCACTGATAAAGCATATTATAATACAATATATGTGTCACTTCCCTTCTCTTTCATATATGCAACATACAAGTGACTAGCAGCTTGCAGTTCTATGGTCTTTTCTCCAGGGATCTAAAAATGTTTTATAATGGGGAATTTAACTTCTAAGTGCTTCTGTGAATGAGATGCAGCACTTGATATTTTTCCTCGTTCCATATACAATGAAGCTATAGCAAAGAAAGATTACATCAAAGGTCAGACAGAAGTTCACTGATGTAGCTGAAAGAGTCCTACATGTTTCTTTTGCCTCAAGTGCAAGCAGCATTATGAAGCAATTCTTATTAAGTATGGAGTATATTCAGGTAAACGAACTTGATCCCTAAAGGATTTACAGGCTTTAAACTATTTCAGGCTACAGAGACCTTTTGACTGGAGCGATTTCTTTCACTAGAAGTGGTGGTATTTGAATCTATGGAAGAGAAAAGGAATTTCTGCTTCTGTTATACTGAGGCTGCATACTGAGGAGATGGGCCCCTCTGCCTACAGCAAAAGGGAGGGAGGTTTCAACCACGTACCTGGCACCTCCATGGGATCAAGGGGAATGACAAAGAAACTTCCAGTAGTGCAAGACATCCTATTTCCACTGCAACCAGTTTTCTTCAGAGGAGGTTTCAATATTGCAGGTGATGAGAAGCACCTTAAATCAGCTATCCTTAATGAAAGAAGATGGGTCCAACAGAAAAAGCCGACATTTCGGTGCTCCCATACATACCCACCTATAACAAGTCAAAGCATGTGTCAAATTACTCAACCATGATTAATGTTCCTCATTCAGTTCTTTGATTCCCATTAATTCTCTTTTTATTTCTTGTTTTCATTTTTCCATCATTAGAAGAATGTTTCCCAAATTGCAGTTTCCTAGAAGCAAAATGTTTGTTTCCTTCTTCCTTGGTTGAAACCTCTTTCCTGGAGCTTAAAAAAGACCCACCCTAAATTAAAAAAAAAAAGAAGTCAATGGTAACAGATGCCTTCAAGCCCTGATCCCCACTGCCAGAGTTCCACCGTGAGGTCATGCCACCAGGGATTCGCCAACTAATGACCTCACCTCACTCACTTAATGAACAACCACATATGAACCCGAGCGAGTCATTCATTAGGATGCTACAATACGCAGAATTGCCAGTTCCTCAAACCGAAGCCATGCGTGCTTGTTTGCATTGCCACAACGCTGCATTTTAAATGCCAACAGGGAATGAAACTGCTTGTGAATCACCAGGCACTGCGATCAAAGTAGTCGGCTGAATCCATGATTTATTAATAAGGAATAAAGAGAATGCAAATAAACTAATTATAAAATGGGGCTTATAAGAGCCAAATTCCCAAAGTATAACTTTAAGCAATGTTCAAATGATTATCCATATAATTAGGAACATATAGCCAAATACAAATGGCCTGACTGCCAACTTCAGTGCAGTTAATGTTTAAAATACCGCCCGTGTGCTTGATTTGTCAGTAGCACGAGTCAGGTGGCATGTGCTGAACCTAAATATACAAAGCCTCTAAAGCAGTTCAGACAATTCCATACCATGCACAGAGAATACTAACAGAGCCCACTTGACACTGCCCTTGCTCGCACATGAACGTCTCTCCAGCGGGCTCTTCGTGGATCCCACACGATGGTGCCCAAAGTCCATTTCTCAGTTGTATCACTTCTGTCCTTTCTGATAGATGAATTATATACTCTGCACTCACATATTGTCCTTATGTTCAAAAATTCATGGATACATGAAAGAGTCCACTTACAGAAGCAGTAAAATTATTTCAAATAATTATGTTTTTTCCTTGCAGGAAATGGAAAAATTTCTCAGAAGTTGATGAAGCTGTACACTATGGGGATGCCAGTAGTGCTAAGTGGTCAGAGCACCACGTCACTGTGTTGTCTACGCATAGAAGAAAGTTTTATCTACAAGGGCAATGTAGAAGTGATTTACGTTAGAGATTGCAACAACCTTGATTCTCCCATCTTTAAGTAGAAAGGTTCATTGAATCAGCTCTTTAATTGCTGCAAACCTAAGACCCACTGAAGTCTTTTCTCCATTTCTGTGGCATCCAGAGTGCCGGTTCAGGAAAGTTCAGTTAGGCACCCAGTTTTACACGATAAATCCCTTCAATTTCAGCACTACTTGTCAGCAATTAACAAAGGCCCTCAGAGCAGCAGCAGATCTCTCTCAGCAGTCACTGAAGCACAGCACTTTGAGGGAAAACAAGTTCGACCGCATATACTGCCTAATTCAGGAAAAAATATATTTATTGATTTGAATTCCACCAACCAGGTATCGACTGAATGACATATTAAGGCCTGCATCTAATTTTAAGCAATATACTGTTTCATAAAGGCAATTTCTCAGATCAGGCCTAGCACACATCTACAACAAAGACGGGGACCTTGCACGTTCCTCTCACGTTCAGGTGTTACTGTGGAGACACTGGGCCCCAACAGCACAGAATAAAGATGTGAAAAAATTATAAACGCACAACAAAAATCAGAATCCAAAGAAATTCCCTGACAACTGCAGTGAGCTCTCTCTCAGCCGAGGATGGTTTAAGAAACACAAGGATCTCCAGAGGTGGTATAAAACACTTCAGTGGAGCCACGTAGACTAACATATACTAAATAATTTGTTTTCCCTTGTATCAAAACTAATTTCATGAAGAATCCTGCAGCAGTATGTGCTTTCAGCAAAACTACTAGGTCCCCAGGAGGCTTTGCCTTTTGCTGAATTGGAGACTAACCACCAGACCACCACTGCTGTGTCTCTTTGCAGCACATACTGAAAACACTACAGCTTATACAGATGATACCATTTCTTAGTCGAGGGGCACCGAATCATTTGCCAGATTGCAAATGTTAGACTATATACAAAGGATACATGTGAAAAAATCTTTAGACAGATGAAGTTTAGGGGAAACACAAACAGTATTTACTAGCTTTTAAAACCATTCACTGAATTGTTATTTACAAAAAGACGATGGGGATCTTCAGGGTTACACCACACAACAGCTGTCTCTATAGAAGTGCCAGCCTTGACGTTAACAAGATGATAAATTGACTGATTAGTGTCTAAGTAGTATGAAAGTTGAACTGAATTATACTGAGATTCAGAGTTACAGTTTTTATCACTTCTCTTGTTATTGAGTAGAGCAATTGAGCTGGAGGGTGAGGAGAGACAAGGACAACCTCCTGTACTTGACAGAATTTATTCCCTTCTTTCAAAAAAATGTAGAAATATGTCATGATACGACCACGTTTCAACTGACTTCATACTCAACCAAATACCAATGACATGTATAGGCTTTATATTCAAGAAGAGAAACTTGCTACTCCCATTTTTCATGTGGCTGACATGGAATCACCTGTGCAAACCACTTGAAAGAGTCTAGCCCTTCAAACCGATGGACAACAGTGAAGAGGAGGTAAGGGACACAGGCCAGTACAGCCAACCTACTGAGGGCAAAATAAAGGGAGTCCAATGGCTGACGGATGGGAAACGTCCCATTATGCTTGATAGGGATCTGACTGGCTAATGGGAGATGTGGCTGTGCCTGTGGGGTAGCTGTAAAACGCAACTGGAAGTAGAAGAGACCTGCACCACAACCAGCGCTGACCGCCAGGACCTCATGACAGCACAAGATTCAGAAGTGATGGAAATCAAGACATTTTTTCAAATAAGAAGATAAAGCCAAGACTGGCGATACTGTACCCAGTTAGTGTATATACAGCTGCAATAATGATGGCACACATCCTGTTCATGTCTGCAAGTTTTGCCTTGCAGGGAAATGTTACTCTAAGCCAGTAGAGCATGCTCAATTTCTAGGCACTAACATCCCACCGGACTCAACTAGAACTGCAGACATCAAATCATAGTCAGTGGAAGACAACTAAACTCTATCAAGTTATCATTTATGCTTCATTTTTAAAATGGCTGAAATATCGTAAATGTAAGTGTCATTATATTTGACATTTGTGATTGACTACACTCACAACGTTATTGGCAATATCACCTACCCTGCAGTAGAGGTAAGCAGAGATTCTGTACTTATTTAACGCTTCAACGACATAGAAATAATAAGGGTGCCAACGTATGATAAAATTGTTCAACTGCCTTATTTTTAATTAAAGCAGAGTACAGCTGACTTCTGTGGAACCATATCCATCTCCCACAGTCACCCAGACTTGCTTATTTTACTAGCAAAAATGCCAATTAATTTAAGGCCATTTGGCTCCAACAGATTCATCTTGGATAGCATAACAGCATTAGACTCTTTCCGCAGCACACTTTTGCTAGGAGAGACACCTTTATCTTTCTTTCTAAAAAGACAGCAATTAGAACTACACTCCACTAAGTAAATAATTAAGACGAGGCGCAAAAACTGAAATTACAAAAAACCTGCTGTATATAAAAATGTGTTGTGCCTGGAATTTGCAGAGCTACCCACAGCAGAGGCATGCCTCCCGCACAAACAGCTAAACTGGGCTTCCAAAGCCTGACTAAATCTTCAGCCTTGCGGAGTAATGACAGAATGAAACATATTTGCATAAGCTTGTAACTTGAGCAAGCATAATATGGGTGAAGCATGGGAATACAAAGCAGTTTTCACCAAGACACAGATATTCCACATCACAAAGCCACATATTAAGTGTAAAAAGAAGATATATGTCCTGAGAAGTCATTTAAGCTGATACAGTTTAAAAAATACATATGCCTGCTATGGGCTTTTAAAGAATTGTCCTTACCTTCCAAAAGCAACAATCCCCCAAGACAACCCTAGTGCAGTTGGTGTTGGGAAAGGAATGCTAATCCTGGAAGCACAGTGTCTGCATATGAATGAGCCCCTCTCTGGGTCTCTAACATTTAATAATCTTTGATAAATGCAGCAAGCAGGAGCATTTTATCCAATGCTGCTGAAATCTAAAATGTGTTTTCTCAAGTGTCGGCAGTTTATATAATAAAAATTTACTTTGCAAAAAGCGCTGTAGAAATGACTATGATTTGTCTTTCTCATTACAGGATGGAAATTTGAAAGTGTGCTTTAAGCTAATGGTGGGTCTTAGTATTTTCCATATTCAAGAAAGAAACTCATTTTGCAGCTCCACACATTATTAGTTTGTGCAAGAATTAGCTTGGCTCTGTCTGCCATGGAGTAAAATCCATCAGTAACAACACTGAAGTTTCCCCCTCTATATTCCAGATCACCACCAAAAAACCCACCACGCTGCAGCATCTTTCTCTTACTTTCCAGTGCAATCAACTCCATCATCCAGGCTGCTCGTATGGAGTAATCTGTTCTTGAGAACTGTAATTGCACAGTGGGAAACTCAATAAACGTATCTTATCTGAAAGAGAAGCCGGTAATTGCCTGAAAGAAATGGATCTTGTTGCGGAAGGATGTAAGACAGTGTCAGATGTATTGTTAACTGCTCTGTTTAACAAAAAAAAAAAAGCATCATTTTCCCTTTTTTAAGTTTAGCATCTAGCAAAGACTTACAAAAACCCATAATTTTTCTGCAAAAAAGCGAGCCAATTTTATTTTGGATTTTTTTTTTTTAAACCCTGTTTTAAAAGTTATTAAATATTTTGGAAGTTCAACACTCCAGGAAGATCAATACACACTCTCACTATCAAACTAATCTTCACTGGCTTCTGAATAATTCAGGCTTCATTAGACTTCCAAGCTATCTGGCCTAAAGGTTACATGAGACGTGCATCAATCTGTCAGAAAGGTGGCAAACGTTTTTTTTTCATGCCTTTGCCATCCACACACTCTGTATTTGTGTAATAATAACAACAACAACAACAACAATAACGATTTCAAAGTCTTCACTTAAGTCATAATTAGTCTGCAAGGCTCTGTCCCAAATATTGACTATATTTGTTAAAATAAAAAACAGCCCCTACCATGCATACATGGGGAGCAGGAGAAGTATAAGCAGAAGGTTCTTAAGTGTCATTTGCACAAGGCTACAGACTGGGTTTTTAAGGATAAAAAAACCTAACATGCTACTTAAGTGAAGGATATATTCAGAGAAACATTAAAAGAGAACAGAAACATTGCTGCAACCATATTTGATCTACCAATTACTTAAATTTACCAATTACTTACTTCTTGCCTTATCACAGTTACTTTCTCCTTTTGTTTCATCACCATCTCACCAGCGCTGGCACAGATTCAGTTGTCACAACAGCCACAGGATATCATTGCTTTGGTTCCCCAAAAGCTGCAGCGACGATGACTGCCAGGTACAGACACCTCCTCTGCCATGGTTTAGCAATCCTAGATCCCACCCCCACAACCTTTTCTTCTGTCACATAAGGGCACATCACTAAAGAATTACTAATGGGTGCAGTCAAAGTATTTTTACTTTTCAAAATGTTGGCACTCTGTGAATTATTTTTGACTTTGATGTATGTGGGCAACAATGTCTGTATATTAGAATATACAAAGGGACATTTAACAACGTTCAAAGACTGCAGAATTGAAAACTGACCCAAGGCTTTAAACAAGAAATTCCATCTATAGTACTCATCTCCATAGTGGGTCACTGAGATAAAAACTTGATATACAGTGCTAAATTTGATCATTTGCTAGGCTAGGTTCAGTTGATTTACCTCTATTAACAAGAAAAAAAAACACACAAACAAAAAAAAACCCAAACCAAAACCAGAGAAAATTTGTATAACTGAAAATTAAGATCGTCAAGTATTTTAGATGAATTTTAGATTAGCAAGTCCTGGTAATGTGGGTATAAGGAAGTACAGAAGCAGGAGAAACATGGGTTTCCAGAGATTTCTCATACAGTAACCTAGGTGCCCCTTTAGCAGATTTCTCTTCACAGAAGGCTAATTTGGTTATCACAATCTCCAACTAGTATGGAAGATGAGCACTTTTCCCATTCTAGTGGGATCATCTATTTGATACCAAAAAATCAATCCTATCTGGAGCAATTTTCAAAAGAGCACTAACCTTGGAAAGCAGAGATCTTTATCTCTGGTGGACAAATCGCACATGAATTCAAGCTACGATTCGAGTTGAATGCAATAAATGACTTGAAAAATTGAACCTCACATCGTTGGTTGCCAATAAGAAACTGACAGCGACAGGTTCCTTCAAAACCACGCATGCACCTCCCTGAATGCAGATATCCCTGGTATTTTAGTTCCTCCTAAGCTTACAGTATGCACCAACAAGGGTACTGGCCAGTTACAAACTCAGTCCATGCAAGATAGGCTGAAAAAAGAAAATAGAGAAGGATGAGCCAAGTTAACAGCTGTTAACAGAAATTAAGGCATGCATCCACATATCTGCTAAGTCTCAGTGGACTTGGAGGCCTCAAACAGCTAAAAATACTCACAAATATATATA
>NW_010206388.1:0-13441 GCF_000695765.1 Mesitornis unicolor | reverse complement strand
TATATAAATATATATATGTATATATAATTTTATTTTTTAAGGAATTAGAAGAAACAACTGGGATAAGTAAAAGTAATCTTTTAGTACCAAAATTTGACAGCATCAGCTGAGAGGTTATTTAAAGGTTAATTCCACCAACTGAAATGGTAAGCAAAAGTATACTGTTACTCTTGTAATTATAGCTAAACTGTGACCTGAGTAAGGATTGTAAACATTCAGTTAATGACCCATATCACAGGCTAAATAGCTAATTCAAAGATATCACTAAAATGTATGGCTTTGGTTTCACTTTTTAATATGCTAGAATTTATTTTATTTCATCTCACATTTACTTGATGGTTAATGCATCCTATGGATATTAAACTCATGCATAAACCATCTGGTGGATACTTGCAATGTTCCATTTATCTCAGGGATATTCAGATGAAATTTTTAACTCCTGACATTAATGTCTGTCCTGAAGGAGGATGCAATCATGTCAGTTACCCACTGTTCCAGTACAGCAAATGGAAAAACAACTTTGTGCACACAATTTAACTCCTGCAGGCGCAGGGAATCAGGATGCAATAATCCTTTCCCTAAATGGAATAGATACGGGTGAAAAGTAGTTTTACTTTCTCCCCAGTCACATTAAAAGGTTGACCCAGAACAAATTCTGATGATTAGGAAACTTCTAAGTTACTCTAAATTTACAGAGGTTAATATTTGTTTAGTATTGTACTGTTAGTCTTGTTAGTATTTATATTGTCCTTTAGCATAAATTACTGTACCCCCTCTTTACATTCCTCTTTCTTTTATCTTCCCACTGTATTCTAAAAAGGAGTTATGTATCTTACAGGCCTTTTTTTTTCCACAACAGAGGAGCCAAACTCTCTTTGTCTTCTAATTTTTATGAATAACTAAAATATTGGCAAAAAAATCATGTGAATACCTACTTTGAAGGTAAATGCAAAGTTGGAGGGTAAAATAATTTGGTTTTTGGACGTGGACATAGAACATCCACATTAGGACACATGATATCAACATCTGGTCAAAGCAGAATCTTTCTTCATTCGAGATCCCACATTCTTTCTCACAGTTAACTATTTTCCATCCATGTAAACCGAATAATTACATATGCATCTTAAAATGACCAATATCCTAGTGCCTACTGCCTTCAATTGGACTGCAAAAACACTTGACCTCAATTTCTGCTTCAGAGAGGCTAAAGAGGGATTGAAACCAGCCTCTCACATTTCAGGTGAGTTGGATTACTCTAATAACCCAACTACTGACAGTGAATAAGTGAACGTGCTCTCCCTCAGTTGCAGCTGCCTGCTGTGCTAGATGAATCTGACTGGGCCACATGAGATTTGCTCAAGGTTTTAGACTGGCAAGAATCAACCCAAAAGCTCCCTTTTATTTTTTACAGTGTCTTCCTTCTCAAATCACCTCTTCTCTGCCACCAGCAAACAGTGATAAATTCAGCCAAAACAACTGTTTTCCAAACAACTCATGGAAGTTTGCACCCTGGCTTTTCTTTTCTATGGTAACATCATCAAGTAGTACAGTATTGCCTGTCCAATTTTATTTTTGTTTCTGTTACCTGTCCCCGTCCTCTCCTTTACTTAACTGCATTCTACTGGACAGATATCCAAAGGAATCAGCTTGAGCGAGGCAGAGAGTAATTGCTCTGTTATCCCAGCACACTGGCAGTGGAGCAATTATACCCAATCAGAAAGGGATATAAGAACAGAGCTCCTGAAGGAAAGCTCAGAGAGGAAAGAACCAGAAGCCATAGGGTAAATAAAGTTTTATGTTATTCTGAAAGCAAAGCAAAATGTTATTCTTCTGAAAACACTGTTTTCAATAAAACAGACATCAAGAGCTGACAACACTGCAAACATCCCAGTAATCCCTTGAAGATATCCCTGTGGTTACCTTCATGCTTGTTCCCTAAGCAAGATAGTATCCTTCATTTTTCACAGTATTTGTAAACCTAGCCCTTTTCCCAGGAGCTCACACAGTGTGGTGTGACAATGTCTACCTGTGACTATTATGAAGCATAGCTGCAGAATATTCATATTATTTTAAAGTAATCATTACATTTCAGGATGTTTAGAATCTTTCCTCTTATAGGAAACAAAATGAAAAAATACCAACAGGTATTCTTCTTCCTTTTTCCTTTATCAGAATTTAATATATACCTTACAGAGTCAGATCACAAATATGACTGTTCCAGGTTAATCTCAGGTGGCAACTAAGCACCAAACGCTTGCTCTCTGCCCCTGCCCTCTGAGAGAATAAAGGCAGAGAATAGGAAGAGCAAAAGCAAGAAAAGTCGTGGTTTGGTATAAAAAGAGATTAATAAGTGAAGGAAAGAAGAAAAAAGGGAAAAATAGGCAAAGACAATCACTCACCACCTTCCACCAGCAGACAGATGCTCAGCCATTCTCAGAGAAATGGCTGCCATCCTCAAAATCACCCTTCCCTCAGTTTTTATTGCTAAGCATGGTGTCATATGGCATGGAATACCCTTTTGGTCAGTTTGGGTCAGCTGTCCTGGTTGAACCCCCTCCTAACTTCTTGCATATTCCCAGCCTGCTTGATGGGAGAGCAGAGCTGGAGAAAAAGAATGCTTGAGGCTGCACAAGTACTGCTTCAGCAATAGCCAAAACACTGTTTGGTTATCAACACTGTTTCATCACAGATCCAAAACATAGCACCATATGGGCTGCTGTGAAGAAAATTAACTACATCCCAGCCAGGCCCAGTACAATCTCCACCCCTTATTCCATACTATTTATATCATGGTCAAGTCATGTAATCCAACACATCAAATAGTTCCTTATTAGCTCATCCTTTTCCTGTCCTTTGATTTAGACACAGGTATCATTCCCTTATGCTATGGACCACATTCATAAAATCTCTACTGAGTTCATTTGACCCATGACCATACCGCACTTGCACAGCTTCTTGCAAGGCTCATCCTCCATTGATTCAGATGATTCCTGTTCTAGTATTTTATATAACTTGTAACTCAAATCATGGGTTATATTTTCCCAAGGTTAGGTCTCCTCAGTACACACTGGCTTTCCCCATCCTCCCATATTACCTGCTAAATGTACTCAGGTCCTTGAGTGAAAGCAATCCCACAAGTGATTTCGCCTTTTCTGAAGAGAGGAGCAACCCATGCTGTCTTTCCCAGCCATTTCCCTACGCATACTATGAGGAATTTATCTCCTTCTATGGTATGCAAGGAGTTTGCTTGGTAAGGGTCAGGTCAGTTAATTCCTCAGAGGAACAGTTAACTTGCATTAACTTAGCTGGTATTAACCAGCTAAGCATCTTCTGCTAAATTTGGAGCCTGGTGCTTGTATGTTCCAACACCCATCACTTTCAGCATAGTCTTTAACAGTACATTTATTGTTCAGTTTTTCTGAAGACTGATATGCAATAATGAAGTGTGAAGCACCCAATCAGTGCCATGTTTCTTGGCCCAGGTGCCTGTGAGATTTTTTCAGAAAAAAAGTTCCATTGGTTGACTTGACCCTTTCTGGGGTGCCATGCCACCAGAGAACTTGCTTTTCGAGACTCAGGATGCTGTTTTGGATGGTGGTATGGCTCAGGGTGTTTCCAGCCATCCAATGGTCACCTCCACTATGATATACATGTGATGCTTGTCTTGGTGGGTTTATGGCAGTGTGATGTAATCAATCCGCCAGACCAGCCCATATTGATATGCAGCCACTATCCTCTATACCAGATAGGCTTTAATCACTTGGTTTGCTTGATGGCATGTTTCACATTCATTACTAACTTGTGCAATGGCTTTGATGGTCAGGTCCAGCCCTCAGCTATAAGCCCATATGTATGTTGTATCAATCTTTAGATGTCCCAGTGCTATATGGGCCCACTGAGCTATGAACAGCGCACCCTTATGTTCCCAGTCCAGGTCCACCTGAGCCACCTTGATTCTGGCATGCCACCCTGCTTGCTTATTGTTTCAGAGTTCTTCAGTGGCACGGCTCTTAGGCACACAAGCATCTACACGGAATACCTTTACAAAAAGGCTCTCTACTCATGTTCTGCATAATACAGCAGACCAGATGGGTTTACCTCTGTGCTGCCAGTTGGTCCATTTCCATTGCTGTACCCACCCCTACTGGTCATTTGCCAGTCAGTACAGAGACAGAGTGCTGGCCCCTTTTCTCATTTGGCAATCTCTAGGGCCAGCTGCAGGGCTTTCACTTCTGTAAACTGACTTGATTCAACTTTTTCTTTGACATTTTCAGCAACTTGTCATGTGGGACTCCACAAAGCATCTTTCCACTTCTAATGGGTCCATCAGTAAACAGAGAATATTGCTTTTCATTCTCTGGTGATTTATTATACAGTGGGGCTTCCTCAGCACAAGTTACCTCCTTGAATGATGCTTTAATCTGTCTTCTGTCCAGCCTGTGACCCTTTCCAGGAATACAGTCCAGTTAGGGTTCCCCATTTGGACCCATTGTGTGATCAGTGCTAACCCCTTACATGTGGGTTACATGATGTGTAATAGGGACTCTTGCTTTGAACATTCAGGATAGCACAGGAAATTACAGTGCCAAGGGGAGTTGCACTTCCATACCAATTGCTTCTGAAGTGGCACAAACCCGTAATATGCTGGTAATATCTCTTTTTCATTTGAGGAGTAGAAGATCTTAGATCCTCTATATCCCCAGCTCCAACACCCTAAATGTCAACTTCAAGTCTCAACAGGTGCTTTCTCCCAGAGGATCCAGGCAGAGTCATACTCCCTGAGTGCAGTACAGAGCACATATCTCACATCAGAACCTGTCCAGACTGGCCCAAGGGTTACTGCATGAACTGTCTCCTGTTTGATCTACTCAAAGATTTGCCTCTGCTAGGGGTGAAAAGTTCTTTCAGATGACTTGACAGAGAAGACTCACAATCTGACTGTCAGGAATTAATCTCAGTCAGCAGCTGAGCACCACAGCTGCTTTCTCAGTGTGCATTGGCCAGCTGTGTGAAGCTCAACTGCCAACGGAGGTTAACCCCCAGCAATGGCTGTTCTCAGTCATATTTATGATGCCTTATTCTGGAAGCAGTGCTGTTAATTTCACCAAGGCTTCTGAAGAAACTGGACAATATTCAGTATAATTAAAGACTTAGAGACCATAAGAATAAATGCAAGAAAATGCCTTCATATTCTACATTGCTGCTTCAGATAAAATATATAAATGGTTCAGAATTTTGTATATTGTAAGAGTTTTTAAAATATTTTTTAGCTATCCTTTTATCACTGAACTTGCTAAATCTGATGTAGAATTCTTTCACTCTCAAAGACATGTTCTGTACCTGAAGAAACAGGTGAAAACAGAAATGTAGCTCAAATGGACAGGAGTTGCCATAAGTATTAACTCTTTAGCCTATTACTACCCAAGGAAAATATTCCTTAGTTTTCCTGCCACAAACATAGGAATTTGAAGAAAAAATGCAAGGAGGCAAGCTTAAAACATATCAGCAATTTTGGAAAAGTCTGCACTACGTAATGGCTGCAACATAGATTGATATGCTCATGCCAGCTCTGCTCCTCCCCACCCCACTGCCCCACAGACTCGCTTGGTAAAATACCAGAAGCAAAACCCCAGGCGTAAGGTTAGCAGCCCAGACCTTGCAAACTTGCTTAGTTTTTAACTTTTTGTTTCCAAGGTTAGTCTATGCTAGTGATGGTTCTTTGCTGCTAGTATTTAACCTAATGAGGTCAAAGGTATGGACACACGCAGGTGTATAACTTGCAATACTATCCAGCCACTATAGTATGTATCTGAACCCATTGGCAAGAAAAGCCATCAAATGCATATACTCAGGGGTATTTTGCAAGAAACTGCTTTTATCGTTACTTAGCAGAAAGATATCCCTGGGTTTTTTCTTCATTTCAGAAACTAGGAGTATGAATTAATAAGCAAGATTTACTTGTACAACTATGGAAATTAGCATAGTTCAAAGCCACAAGACACTAGGTGCTGTTAATGAATTGCAACTAGCATACATACTATCCTAAAAACAAATTACATTACTATTTTGGGAAGGACCACACAGGTCATTGAGTGATCTGTTAAGGCTGCTGAACACGTCCTAGTTTGAGCTAAATAGAACTAATTTTCTATTTTGTGATTTTACTTTTTCAGTTAAGTCCCTTCTAAGTGACTGTACTTTCTGAAATGAACAGCATGTTTTCCCAGACATTGTTCATTTCTACAACTGATCGTGCTTGATGTTTATAGTTACTATTATGTATGGTATGTAAATATAGCTCTTGCTTATACTTGTGCTTATGGACACCAAGGCCACTGCCACATCGTGGGTGCCATATTGAGGTGTTGGAAGTGAAGTGTCACACTTGCAGGATAGAACAGACATGACAGATGACCCAAAACTGACCAACAAGGTATTTCATCCCACATACCTCAGTATAACGCTGAGGGTTCACAAGGGTCAAGCTCTCTTTTTCCTCAACTTCTTCACTTCATCTGCCATGTCAGAGTAGAACCTTGCTAGTTCATCTGCCTTTGATCCCAAACCGTGCATTCCTGAATCTAGTTTCTGAATCCTGCTCCCATCTGCTGCTGGGTCCAGTCTGGGACTTATCCAGTGCCCTGTGCCACAGAGCTTCTGGTGACATAATCATCATGGGGGGGCAGGATTTGATATTGATTTTGTATATGTTTGTATATATTTAATTATATTCCTATTTACATTATTATAATTTCATATCATTGTTATTGTTTTATTAAATCTGTTAATTTTCTTTTCCTACCCATAAGTCTCTCTCCCTTATTCTCTTTCTCGTCCCCTACTAGGAAGGGGAGAGGGGTTAATAGAGAGCATCTGTCCATCATTTAGTGGCCAGCCCATCCCTAAACCATGACTGCACATCATTACAAGCATAATTTGTCTTAATCAGGGATTTAGGTATTTTGATAGGAATAATAAAAGTTAGACAACTCCCACTGGAATCAGGATGAATGGTATTAAAACACTTTTTTTCCATAATAATGACTCTTCTGCATCCCTCTGCTTTGTTTTCTTTGCCTCCTCTTCCTCAACAGTTTCTCACTAAATGAAGCTACAGCTGTGATTGCTTTTAAATGGCAGCATCTTTGTCAAAATTCTAAACCACAGGCAGCAGATATGTATTACTCTATGATAGCATCCTTTTACTGGCAAGGAGCAATCATGAGAAAAAAACACAGCTGTCATACTTGTTATCAAGTGCATTCATTTATTGTTTTAGAAAACACCGTTAAACATTTATCTAATACAAAACCTCAGATATAATAATGTAACATCTGCTACAAAGTAATTTGAGTCAAAGTCCTTAAAGATTTAACAGAATGTGTTGGAAGAAAATGAAGTACATGTTATGTATCACTGAAAACTTAATAGAAATTGATGGTGTTTCTCTTTAACAGGCACCAACTGCTCTTTTAAATCTTATGTAGTTATATTAACTGTAGAAAGGGAAATAAGTGATCTATAGCTGATTTTTGCTTTTTTTTAGTGTAAAATATCACACAAATGTGATGTAAAAGAAGAAATGAGAGAAATTCACCCAACAAAAGGGAATCCCTAAGGGATAGCAAAATAGAAGATTATCTTTTAATAGTATAGAATGGAAATAAGATGTTTGGAAAAATCTTCAGTCTGAAATTACTTGGTGATCATAAGTTTTGGGTCCCACACTGATTCTTCATTGATGTAGTAGTAATAAATTTAAATAGAATAAATATGTACAGAGGAAATTCCCCCTTTATTGTTTCAGTAAAGGACATCAGTAAACAGATTTAATATATGCCAATACAATTTAACATTTTATTGTATTTTATAATGATAGGCAGTAAACAGATTCAATATACACTAGCGCTTTCAGTGTCCCTTAAAATATGTGTATATTCGGTTCCATGGGTATGTTTACCCTACAATGGAGGAAAATTGCAAAGATTTTTCAGAATATTTGGTAATGCCTGCTCATGCTTTATAGTTTATAGTGGAGTCCTAAAACAAATGGATCCAGATGGCTATTTTGTCTCCTTCACCATGTGGGAGTATGGAAACTGGGCATGGCAAATATGCCTGGAAAAGTCACCCTCATAGGCTGTTGTACAGCTATTACCAGACTTACTGAAATAGTCAGTCTTGTACTGCTACTTTTTCCTTGTGCATGGAAGGTAGGAAAATATATACCTTTAATCACATATCCATAGACCTCAGATACCTATTTCTTAGACTATTCACTTCTGCTTACTGTGTTCTTATTCAATTGTTCTGTGGAAAGTTTAGGGCTACTGTCTCCCCCACAGGTAGAATAAATAAGAAGGATCTTGAGATTGTGCTGCTCTTTACACCTATGCATGTAAACTAAAATAAAATCTATCTTTAGCACCCTGCAATCCAGCAGGAGGAGTAAAAATTATTCTTGCTGAACAAGAGTAAATGGATCACTTCTCTGTCTTTTGACAGATTTAAAAGGTGAGGAGACAAAAACCCAAAACACAACATTACTACCACTTTCCTTTTGAACAAGGAGATTATGAAATAAAAGGTACCTTTGAACTCAGGCATTGTGTATGTTTTACATAGCTACAGAATATAGAGACAAAGATAAACTTCAAGTTATCAGAGCTTCCTCAATGGCAGAACCACTTATATATAACATTTTAAGATCTGCTTTCCTGGAGTTAATGAGTTTATTGTTAAATTTTATTGTTGAATGTTTTATGTCTACCAGATTTATAATACTTCACAAAAATTATTTTCTATTCCTTTTTTCATAATTTAGCTTTATCTTATAGAACACACATTTAGGCACCAAGCTTGTACCACCATTTAATTAATGTGCATAATAAATCATTAAATGCCAGAAATGGAAAACTGCAGAGTTCGTAATACTGATTTTGTATCCTACATCCTCCAATGATGAGAACTAAAATTGACCCTGTCTGTATACTACTGCCTTAATTTCTATATATATACACCCTGCTTACATGTATGTCTCATCAAAATAATCCAGAAGGAAATGTGCCCCCCTTTCTCAAACCTGATGTAAATTGATCTTTATGGAGGGGAATTATTACAGTCCCAGGGGACAGAACTCAGTTACCTCCTCTAAGCTGTAGGTGTCAAGCTAATTTTGTTTCTCCACAGAGACTTACCTTCCTTCAGGCTAGAGCAGATGTCAAAGCTCCTCCATCTACCTTCCTGGCTGTCCAAGTCCTCTGATCTTCTGCTCAGATCCAGCACATCAGGGAAGGTCTGCAGTGCCACACCTGCATATCATGTGGTACAAGGTGGGTGAACCACTAAGGTTTCGATGGTCCAAACTTCTCTGAACCTTTGAAGCTAGAATGCATTTCTCCCTCTAATATGGAAATAGTTTTCCAACTGCTCAGCAGGTGCATAAATCATATTATGGCATTCAGCCCGGTTCCATAACACAGATGCAGTTTCAGTTTACTGTTTATCTTGGCTGATGCATTAAAATTATGTCCTCAATCACCCTTCATTCACTGCAGTTTCATTCAAGTAGATAAGCTTATAATGTGGTAGTGAAATTACAAATTTATCCATCATGTATGTGTGTGTTGCCAGTGCTGAGTGTGCAGACATCAGAAAGAATAAATTAATGGTTGGACTTCTCAATAATTTTGCTTGAAGCATGTAACCTGCTAAAACTGGAGAGCTCCAAAAAGGCACAAAGTTTAATAAGCACATATACTGCTTAATTTGGACTGAATCATTGCTTATATTTATGAAAAAGAGCAGGTCAAATGTCTATCTGCTCTTCATGCTATAATAAATAGAAAAATAAAATATTAACAGTTAAATAGCTTAAATTTCACCCATGTGATTTCATAAGTATTAAATTTACTTCATTGCATATCCTGCTTTTAAAATACTCACAACTGGAAATAGCTTCAATAGCAACATCCATTTCCAGCCAGAAAATCCAAATATTAGTTGTATGTAGTTAAATCTTTTAATCCCAAAATAAGATGCAAAATCTCTGTAAGAGTGAATAAATTTAAATATCAGAGGAACGATTCTTCCTCATTGTTAGATCTGTGATGCATATGAACACCAGGAGAAGTTTTATATCATTTTTATATTTCCCATATAAATTATATCACACATAAATTTATATAATCCTTAGAACAATCAGTATTTCTGCAGCAAAGAATTTTCTGTAGATTCAAAAGTAAAATGTGAGTCTCTTGTTTATTTGTCATTTGTCTGTATAGATGGTCTTCTGACTAATCACTGTGTTTGTCTGGAATGTATTCTTAAAAATAGAAGCAAATTAAATGATTTGTCTTCACAGCTCATCAGCTTCTATCTAATCAGAGCGCCTTCGATACTGATTCTTATTCTAGTTCATCTATTTATACCACATTTGCTTTTTTTTTTCCTTCTTGGCCACATGCTTACTATCATTAATGTTTTTGTTTACACATAAATTGTCCTTCTCTAGCTTATGACCTCTCTTGATGGAAGAACCAAGTATGCTTCAGAACTGAGAACTACTACAGAACTGCAGAACAGTAGAAATTCAGCCCCCCTTGAGTTCCTGAAGTCAACAGGAGCTAAGGCATTTAGGAGCTTATTAAAGCAATTCCTAAACCTATAAAAAGGAATAGTGCTAGATTTAGCACATACATTTTTTTTTCTAACAGATTATGACACAGAAACCTTTCTCTGCAGAATGTGGAGAGTGGGAAGGAGAGAGGTCTCATCCAAAAAACAAGTGTCTTAAATAACAACATAGGGAATACAGAAAATGGCAAGGTGAAGAAATTGTTTTCTATATCAATGGTTTTTTTCAAGTGCATTTCTGTAGAACCTTGTCCTTTAAGGATTTGTTTGTATTATTGCTACAAACATCCATTTTCAGGAGGTCATAACATCAATAGAATAATTTGCTTGAGGCCAAAACACAGTAGACAAGATAATGTCAATCTTAGGACCACATCAGGATAGAGGTGTCTGGTGAGGACATGGAAATACAAACACTGTTAGAGTATACCTGCATGGTACAGTTATAGTCACCTCAAAATTCAAGTTGGATCAAACTGAAGGAGAAAGGCAAGATTATGAACAGTCTGTTTTAAGAAAGAATGCTAGAAAAGCCTTATTTGTTTAGTCTAGTTTAGTCCCTTGCTTAGAGGGACATGTTTGCTACTTATAAATACACTGAGGTAAAAATAAAATACAAACAAGCACTGTTTAAGCGTGGTGAGTTGACCTTGGCTGGCCTCCAGGTGTCCACCAAGCCTCCTCTTTCCTAGCAGGATAGGGGAAGAAATCACGATGAAAAGCTCATGGGTCAAGACAAGAACAGGGAGATTATGCACCAATTACTGTCATGGGCAAAACAGTCTTGACTTGGGGAAATTATTGTCAATCAGTAACAAAGTAGGATAGTGAGAAATAAGAACAAAACTTCCCCTATCCCTAAGTTACCTTTTGAGTGACTCAGGGGGATAGGGAATATGGGCTATGGTCAGTCTATTACCCTTAGTTTCTGCTGTTCCTTCCTCACTCTCTTTTCCTGCTCCAGGGTTGCATCCCTCCCAGGGGCAAAATCCTTCATTACCTTATCCAACATGGGTCCTTTCCAGGGACTGCAGTTCTTCACAAACTGCTCTGGCATGTCTCCTTCTATGGGGTACAGTTCTTCAGGAACAGAGTGGTCCAGCATCTTAGTCAACCAAGAATTTAAATAGATAACCCAAAAGTTCCTTTTCTGTCCTATAACCCAATGTCTATTACTGCCAAAAGGAAATTAATACATTACATCATCTATCATCTCATATATTATTTTTTAGGTTTTCCACTGGGGAGTTTCTGATTTTACTTGACAGAAGTCAAACAAAGTTTCTGTGAGTAAATGGTGGTAAACCTAAGGGTCAGTCCTAAAATAAAAGAGGTGAGAAAACCAGCAATCATCATCATCTAAATAAGTAATGTACAACTTATATTTGCTGAATTGTGTGAATGACATAACATTTCACCCAATGTGACAAAAACCAACCAACCAGACAAAAAAACAACCAACAAACAACTCAAACCAGTCAGATCAGGACTAACATCAAACGTACAAAGAAAGGCTTTACAAAAAAGCCCTGTCAGATACTTGGGATAGTGCCTGCAATCTGTAAGAGAGGATCTAATTTTGAATGGACTGGGTAAAAAGTAAAAGAGAATTAATCTTGTCTCCTCACCATTCTTCTCAAGGTCAACTGTTTTATTTTAGTGAGATGGCATCAAGAAATGTCAATGTCTCCTTTTGTAAGACATTACGTCTCAGTCCTGGAGGCATTTAAAATTCATTTATTGTTTGTTTTGATGAGGCAAGATATGTGAGTGACAATAATGTTTAACGCATTCTGAAGGAAAACTTAACAGCATCAATTCCAGCAGGTTGATGTAAGCTCACTGTAAGTGACAAGGCCATCCACACAAAAACAGCTTCCCAGATCTCCAAATGTCAATAAGAGCTATTCAGACTACACAACAACAAGGACAGGCAATTCCAATTTTCACAAATCTTATTTGTATTACCCTCCCAGTAATTGCTGAGTGCTCGGTTAATCATCCGTGTTTGTGCATACAAGCCTTTAACCAGTGGTTAAGTAGGAAGTATATTATTTCTCAAAATGAACAGGCTACAATGTAGTAATAGTCTTTGATAAATGAGAAACAGAGGTAAAGATTAAACATGCAGGCATATGCTTTATATATCACTTTATACTAAGTAATTACACAAGTAAATAGTATACAACTTTTTTTTTCCTATTGAGAATTAAATAAAAAATTAAAAACCAGAAATCTTGAGAACATTTGTTTAGATGTCTTGTAAGATACTAGAATTTTTAATTAAACTGAGAAAAAATATCTATAAATAATTAACAAAATAAATTTTAATTAAAATAAGATTTCTAATATTTCTCTGTCTAAAAAAGGTTAACGCTAACACTTCTTAAGGATACATTGCCAAGATACAGCTGCTAGATATTTGAGGACTAATTTTCAAGGGTAATGTAAAGCTTTTATATTGAAATTTTATACCTGGAGAATTCAAAGTCAGCAGTATTACAGATAGAATAATTTAAATATGACTGAACAAAATACAAGTTTAAAGTACCTTTGTTATATAAAGCTTCGCTGATTTTTTGCACTTTGGAAGTGATGTTAAGAAGCATTCAGAGATCTCCATCTTACTTTTATAAAGCAGCCTGTATAAGGCTGGCAGGGAATAAGATTCTGATGTTGCGGACAGTTAGAATAAGTGTGTATAGCATGACGTTATTTCATAATACTCATTAAAATGATAGTTGTTATTTATTTGTGTTTAGGTAACTGCATAGCTGCTCGCTTCGGCAGCACATATACTAAAATT
>NW_010206387.1:20937-56629 GCF_000695765.1 Mesitornis unicolor | reverse complement strand
TTTTATTTTATTTTATTTTATTTTATATTTTTTATTTTATTGTATTGCCAGCTGCTGAATAGTTTCCACTGAGGACCCATCATCAAGCCCCAAGGGTATTTAATGGAAATTGTAATTCATCATCCTCCTGTTTCTGTTAAACCTTCCAGCATGCTGCCTCCCTTTTCTTTCCTTCCTTCCACAAGCAATAAATTCAAGAGTGTGCGTATCACTGAACAGAAGTGTCCATCAGCACTCTCAGGAAACCTTCTGCCCACAGACAAGGAGAACATGACCTCAACGGCATTCACCCCCATACTTACCCTTATGCAGTGGCTATCAAGGATCTTTCAGACTCTTCTCATCAGGCAGCACCTCTTCTTTTTTCTCCCTCTAAATGTGTACCTTAAGATGTCTTTACTTTTCATTTAATTCATTAACTTTATCCAGGGAAGCTGTGGGTGCCCTCTCCCCGGCAGTGCCCAAGACCAGGTTGGATGGGGCTTGGAGCAGCCTGGGCTGGTGGAGGTGTCCCTGCCCATGGCAGGGGTTGGACTGGATGAGCTTTAAGGTCCCTTCCAACCTCAGTCCATTCTGTGATCCCATGATTCTATGATTCACATGTTTATGAAACACGTCTCAGTATTTTACTGATCTTTTGAGACAGCAAATGCTGGGAATCCCTTCTACAAACTGTTGCTGAATAGGCACTAAAATCATGTTTGTGTCTCCCGTATTTACTTAAATTCTAGTGATTCTTTTCACCTTTTATGCTGAAATAGATCCACAAAAGTGCTGTTTCTTCTGTTTTCCACTGTATATCTACACATATATATAGTCATTTTCACATTTTGCAGCTTCATTTAATTAGATCTCCCTTACACCTCTTTTGGCCTGGGCAATTTCCAACTCTCTTTTTCACTGATTATCCTTTTGGATCGCTGCTGCCTGCCCACAACCCTTACCTCTTCTGGCCCCTTTCCACAAATCCTCTGTCCTCATGGATATTCTTGGCACTTCCCACTTGAGTAAGAGCTGTGAATTTCATTCATGCTTGTGCTCATTTCTCTGCCAGATCATGAATGAGGACGTTAACTAACGCTGATCCATGTGGATATTCCACTAAACTGCTTTCCTGCAATGCCATGCAATATTATGCATGATTCATTACCCTCTGTTCCTTGTTTTCAGCATTTCAGTTAATGATTGGGCTACACAGCTGCTCACAGAGAGGCTGATTTCAATTTATGTGGCAGGAACAGCTTCACGAGACATTGTCTCACATGTTTAGGTACACACCAGATATTTTATATCTACTGTAATCATTTTAAACTTGTTCTTCTATTATAACAGAAAAACTAAAAAAATTGGGTGCACATGTATCTGAACCTAATCTTTTTAGATTCATGCAAAGCCAATGAAAAGCACAACTAACTCAAAACAGTAGTTTCTCCCCCTCCGTTTCTCACTGCAAAGAGTAGGAGATTGAGACTTTTATTAACACCACACCTCAAGGTTGCCTTAGCAGTTTGGACAGGAGTCTATGTGGAAACGGAGTTGGTTTTCCATCATAAGAATACAGCAAGGGAGCTGCACCTGTCTAAGATAAAGTAGTTAAGTAAGTCTGTTTTAAACTCTTCCCCAGTAAATACAATCTGATTTTCAAAATGGGACTAAATTCAGTCCAAGAGTTTATTTGTGAGTGGAGAGAATGAATAAGAGAGATCAGCAAATAGATAGCAGAGAGCACAGGTTGTGTAGGAAAGAGAAAACCTGAACAGTTTCTTATCAGGCTAACATGAACAGATTTCTTTACTTTTTAAGGGGAAACAATTTCTTGCCTGTGTGTCCATACTTCTGACTCTTCTGCTGCCTCTTCACTGAGTCAGTGCTCAAATTTGGTCAGGCACCTGCTGTTTTTATGAAGCTGTGCCTTTCTATTTCCTATGCTTCAATGATACGAGCAATATCTCTGAAGTTACCCTGAAATTTCTTCTATTTTTCTAAGTCATTAAACCAACTCAACCCCACATTTATTTTTTTTTTAAGCAAAAGTCTAAAATCTCTCCTATCAGTGAAGTCTACGAGATTTTCCTTGTTATGAACAAAGGCAACGTCCACCCTCAAAATAAAATGTCATTCAGCAAAGGGATTGCAGGAAAACTGGCACCTCCACCTCCCTGTATGTCACTGCTGCTTCCTCCAAACCAAGCAGTGCTGGGATGATCAGCTGGGTGCTGTCCTCTATCCTTCATTTCATCACATCTTTTGCCAACTGAACTTCAAGGGGATAGCCTTTAAGGATGGGGATCAAATAAGGAGCAGGAAGCGTGAATAAAAAGCTTCATTTTCTGATCCCGGGCCAGTGGAAAAGATGCCTGTTAATTTATGAATGAATCAGATTTGTGCTGGAAATAATTTACAAGGAATGTGCTCTTGGTGTCTTGCTTCACGCTAGTCAAAGCAAAGTTACCTATTGATGTCAAGCTGCGTGTAGACCATTTCTGTTATGCTAACCCTAATGTTAATCCAGGCCCTCAGCACAAATGATTCACAAGTTTCATGAGAGCAAAAGGTCTGCTGAAACCTCCAGACAATTCCTCTGGAGAGCTGAGAGTGTATTTAGATTCAATAGACATCTGTATTTGGATTCAAATTACATTCTTAGCTACATTTCTCCTCCCACTGCTTTTAAATCTCCAGAAAAGCATAACTTTAGAAAGGAAGGCTACATTTCCTAACAGCCAAGAGGAAGATTTACAAGCCAGATGGTGATACTTAAAATAAATAACGAAAAATGATGCAAGTTGATTTTTCCTCTCTTTCAGCGTGAAAACATCACCATCCCTTCCTCCTACTGTCTTCATCTCACGATGACTGAGTATTCTACCCTCGCTAAATACTTCTGCACTTATTAAACACCTTCTTAGCAGTGCTAGAGGCATTGGAAAACACACCTTCTGTCATCGGAAAGCAAAATCTTGTGTTCATAAAAATAATAAATGGAATAGATAGAAAAGTTATTCCCTTTGTCCCCTCTGAAACAAGTTTCTGGCTTTCATTTAAAAAAAGAATGCAAAAATGCAGGAAAAAAAGAGGATTAAAAAAAATATCTCTGGTTTTTGGAGGCCAATAGTTGATGATTTCAGTTTATAGCCAATGGATTTTGGCAACAGAAATCCAAAAACACTCATGGCTTTGAACGAAATAAACCAAAAATTAAACCAGCAAACCACACAAAAAAAATCTTTTTCTCAAAATGCACCTTTTTTATCTTAAAAATGGTTTAGGACAAAATGCTTCACTTTGCAACCACAAAAAGTTCTGCTTAAAAAAATAGTAAAACCTTCGTTTCTGGCTACCGTACTTTGTTTTCATGAGAGCATCAGGACACATCTGGGACTGGAGAGCTCTGCTTAGGACCAGAATTTAACACTGTAGTTTGTTGTGCATTGCAAAACCAGTCTTGTGGCTCATCATGAAGGAAACTGGGTGAAATTATAGGTCTTCTGTAATACAGTAAGTCCAACCGAAGGGTCTCATAAGCCCGTTTGGCACTAACATCTATGAATTGATATAACATTGTGAACATTTGCAATGTTTCCGAGAGGACCATATTTCCTTCCATGTTGCGGTTTCTTCACATGTCATTCATCTGATGACATGCAGATGTCTAAAATTAAGCTGAAGAATCCCGCTTTAGTGTTGCTCAGAAAACACAAAGTGTTGGAAAGCATTTCTATGTCTAATGGAGAATCTCCCTTTTATATCCCATTGCCACTTGCACGTACTCAACTCCTGTTTGGACATTGCAGTGTGGTGGAGGTAAGGAGAAACATGCTCTTCAGTTATTCCTGTTAATCAGAGGAGACCTTCCTGCTGCATCTGGAGCAGTAGAATTAGAGGGCTGCACTAACTTGAGCCAAGGATTTGCTAAAAAAAACCTCTCTAAAAGTGTAACAATCTGCACACATTCATCACAGTTTCCTCAACACGAAGTAGTTCCACATCCTCATCCTGGGGAGGCCAGACATTGTAAAATCCTGTCAGTGCCTTTTGTAGCAGTCAGAGCATTTTTTAGTGGCTGGGCTTCAGCAATAAAATACTCTTTCAGAAGAGTCAAAACCGAGTCTGATCACGACAGCACTCGTAGTTTGGTGCCCAGCCATTATTTTGTTACCGAAACTAAGGTAGAGATTATAGGAGGGAACTTAACCAAGTGTTTTGTTTTGCAGTAGAATTGCAGTTTGGTACTGAAATCTCCCAGTCACCTCCCTTATTGTCCATTGTTTCATTTAGTAGGATGGCTTCAAACGTGGAAACTTCAGTCCTTTGGGAAGGAGTCAAAAGGGCTTCTCTTCTCCAAGCACCCAACATACGCTCCATAAGACCTTCATGGCAACAAGAGATTTTCAGTCTTAAGTAGAGAAGAGAGATCTGATTGCTGTCTTCAACTACCTAATAGGAGTAAGGGGAAGATACAGAAGGACTCTTCTTGGATGTGCACAGTGATAGGAGTAAAGACAGCAGACACCAGTTGAAAGAAGGGAAATGCCCTTTAGATATTGTGAAATAAAGAATTAATTTTAAATTTAGTTACATAGTGGAAGACTGGAGAAGGGATGTTAGGTAATCTCCATCCCTGGACATATTAAAAACTCAACTAGACCAAGTCCAGCAACCTGATCTAAACTCATTCTTCTCTGATGGAGAGTTAGACCTGGCAACTTCCATCGATCTCCTCCAACTGAAAATTTTCAATGACAAGGGGCTGAACAAATTATTAAGCCTTAAGCTTCATACCATGAACGATGGTTATGTTCAGTAAACTAAATTGAGTCTGAGACAAAATCCCCAAGGAACATGTAATGGATTTAGAGGGACCAGGCCATCACCTTCTTTGATGAATTGATTTCTTTTTATCTCACCAAATAAACAGATAGGGCTATATATAACGAGACCTAAGCTTTCAGCCAGAGAAAATTTTTTCTGCATCTGATACAAAATTGTCTGAAAACACTAAAGGCAAGTTTTCTGTAAACTGCTTGGTAATCCTTTATGGAAGATGAAGTTCACATATGGTATATTTTCCAGTCTGCTCTTGACAAAACTATATTGTAAACTGTATCAAAACTGTATCTAGCTGTAAGGCATAGTCTCTGTGCTATCACCGTGGAGATGATTGAGGTATTTAAAGTCTATAGAGCTACACAAACCCATTGGCATTCTGCTTTTCACAACACAAGTGACCTGATGTGGCAGCTAGCAGTAGCAGAGTCCCTTGTGCAGAAGAGGCTGGCTGCCACCTTGCATTGGTGCATGGATGCTTTCTTGAAACTATTATCCTTTTTGAATGTCACTGCAGTCAAAGAACAGTAGCGCTGAACTCCTCGTGTCTGTCAGATTGAGAACTCAGCATGGAAACCTTTCCATGGGAACCAAAGAAGAAATAAAACATAAATAGAAGTTCCCAGAAGACATTCCTACCTGAATAGAGAGAAGATAGAAGAAACTTTTCTATGAAGCTCTCATGTGCTCAGAGCATTTGAGGACAAATGCATGATTGAACTTGTTAAATACAAAGGATTTTTGGATCTTGCCCTTCAATGCTATTGTTTCTTATCGTTGTACCTATGCCATAAATCACTGAATAATGCCCCTTGACACTCAGAGTGACACAACTTCTTTGATGTTATCTCCAGAAATGAAAGATGATTGATAGGCTTACATTGTTCATCATATTATGTTCATATGAGTGATGTTTCTCACAGTCTGTTTTATTAGTCCTTTCATATGTACGTCCTCTTGGGAGATTAATATCAAGTTTAGGGGTCTAGTTCTGAAATTCTACTTCATTTTTTTCTTATCTTAATTGTTGTACCTATGCCATAAATCACTGAATAATGCCCCTTGAGACTCAGAGTGACACAACTTCTTTGATGTTATCTCCAGAAATGAAAGATGATTGATAGGCTTACATTGTTCATCATATTATGTTCATATGAGTGATGTTTCTCACAGTCTGTTTTATTAGTCCTTTCATATGTACCTCCTCTTGGGAGATTAATAGGGGTCTAGTACTGAAATTCTACTTAATTTTTTACTTATCTTAATTGTGCCCCATTACTCATTTATGTCATCTTTATAAAAAGTTCTTCCAAATTAGACATAGATAATTTATTTAATATTTTGGCTAGAATCGTGAACCAAAACATTAGCAGGGAACTGTGTTCTGGGTTGAGACAAAACAGTGTCTTTTGCAGAGACTTTGGCAAAATAAAAGCAGAAGGTCAAAAAGCTGATTTAGGCCAAACCGATAATAGGTGTTTACGAGACACAATTTGTTATCCTTTTAGCTTTTAAAAATAAAATATCTATAAAAAAATCTATTTTAAACAGAAAAGTCAAAAAGTGCCATTTCAAAAAATGACAAAATTGAAAACTCAAGCCAAAATGCTTTACTTTCTGTCTGAAAATTGACCATGAGTTAAAGTAAAATAATTCAGCTACATCAAAATTATTTCTACCTAGCTCCTGGCCTTTTCCTAAGTAATATTTATTTTGGCTACTGTAAAATCTTCTCCACTGTTTTTAGGTCTTCAGGATGAAATCTCCATAGCAGAGTAAAAAAGTGAAACATGGATTTGCAGATAATTTTTTGAGAGAGTTGAGGCTCACCTCTCCCCAGAACTCCTGTTTTCCCTCACTTTCTCTCCCTCTCCCATCAAATTCCTGCCTCTCCTTGGTATGCAGCATCCAATTTGCTGACAATCCCAAATCTTTCGTCTCAGTGTCATAATTTCATCTCTAGCTGCCAGACACAGCCTACACAAAGAAATAAAACCCAGTCTTTTCCGTTTCACTCAGCGGGGAGCTCCATAAAGATTCTCTCATTAGCAAACACATTGCTGCCAGCGATGCTCTTTAATAGCTTCCCTTTCCCTGAGATGCTTTATGGCTACAAATGAAGACTGATCACTGGCCAAAATCTCCCTGCTAAAGAACTCACACAAATGAAATACCCTATTTGTCTGACCTTTCTCCAGCTGTAATGAGACCACAAGCATGCCCATGCCATCTCGCTGATAACTGCGCCCCAGGCTGTAATTACCTGTGCATCTGAATGTAAATGACTGCAATGACAAACATATCAACAGCCCACAAAACACCCGCACTGCTTATATTTTGTTTACAACGGAAGGAAAGAACACATCCGCTTCAAGCTGTTCTGTTGGTGAGATGTTCTCATAATGTTTAATTAAATCATTCAGCAGACTCAAGAGACTGGTGAAACTGTAGAATGACGTCATGGGTTGAAATTTGGGAATATAATTTCCACGGCAACTGGGTGGAAGGGTGAAGCTGTCTGTTGGTGTTGATCTATCAGACTTCATCAAAGTACATCAATAAGCAATATACACTTTGAATCTTCTGCAGAGAATTTTCCTGAGAAATTCCTTGTGGCGTTCAGCCAAAATGCTGACTCCTTAAACCTCAGAATAACATAAGTAAAATAGTTCCTACCTGCTACATATCCAGCAGGCTTCACCTCAAGAGAAAAATCAAGGCTGATCTTTTGGGGAACAGAATATTTTTGGTCAAGGGTATGACTTGAAGGGCTGATAAAGGGGTCATCTCAAGGCCTTGAATGCTGATGAGTTCTTTCTTTCTTTGTACGCATCTGTAGATAACAGATATTTTACACAAATAATTATTTACAGCTCTCTTAAAGAGAGAAGAAAACAGAGATGTCCAAGAATATAAGTGATGGAGAAAACTTGGATCTTACTGTAGATTTCCTCTATAATCCTGGCCAAGTGTTTTGTCTTTTATTGCTGCCACTCTATGGTCTCTCTTGTTTATTTAAAGAATGTATTCTATGGTGGAGAATAGGTTTCTTTGACAATGTTTATGTTATGAACTGCAAAGGGCCTTTGATCTTAAATGCATACTCAGGAAAGTAGGACCAATAATTTGAGAGTTTAGAGATGATGTCCTTCCAGCATTCAGGAAGGAAGAAACCAGAACACGATCTCCCAGGTTTTGATTAACTTCAAAAGAGTCCAAAACATCAAGCTAACGAAACTGAGATCAAGCTGTATTTAAGCTCTTAATCAGCATTTTTAATGAGAATGGGAAATTTTACAGGGAACAAGTAATCACAGTATTTCAAAGACAGGGAATCTGAAATAAAAGAAGTTACTTAATCAATGGAAATACTGAATGAAATCCAGGGTTTTCAAGTCTTTAGGACATTTTTTTTATTTTCATAGACTACCCTGCCATTTTTTTAAGACAGCTCCCTCCCTATTTCCTCCTTAGATATTGAACAGCTCAACATGACTATGAACTTCAGGGCAAAGTGAGTAGTCAACTGCATGGTTTGTTGCTACCCTGAGTGGAAATTCTGGCTCCTTGCAGTTCACTTGGAATGCAAAAGGACTCATTTTTGAAAATTGCATTTTGACATGATTGCAGATTGATTGTTGCTCTAAGGATGCTATCTTGCCATGACACATTCAATAAATAGCTCAAAGTTTTACTACTCAACTAAACTTCCAAACAGCAGTAAAAAATCCCAGTATTGAACATGTCACCTCAATTTACTCCATTTTCTCAGCCTCGCACCTCGTTAAATTTTTCGCTTGTGCCCAGAAGCAATCACAGAACATGAAATTGCTCCAGTCAGTCTTAAAGAATACTAAGCAGTCCTACAACATCGACTTGGCTTTCTATACACATTAGTTTCAGTGCTCTGGATTTGGGACAATACAACAATAATGCTATGAAGAAGGATATGACTGTATGGCTCATTCCATATCTTCATTTTATTAGGAGCTTTGCCTCCATTAAGAATATTTCTGCTTTTCAACAGAAGCTTTTTCTCTTTTGTTTATTTAGTTTTCTTTGGAAGGGGATTTTTTTGCAAATAATTTCGTTATTTAAGACTTCTAAACTTTCATTGCTTTCTTCTAGGTTGCATGATGAGATCAAAGCCTTAAAGAGAGGTTTGTAAGTCGATGGCAAGAACATTTCTTAAGTTTGTAAGAGAATCACTTATAAATGCTCACTCAAATAATTTTCGCCTTTCAGTAAAGTTAGAATACCTTCAGTTGAAGAGACTGGAAGAGATTGACAGATTGAGGAAAGCAGCTTAGCAAGAACGAGACTTAGCTTGGAGGCTTTTCTATGAAGCTGTTGAGGGAGAGAGGCTACTTCTGAGGCCGTAAAAAGTAAGCACATTGTCAATAAACTTAAACTTTCTATGACAGGGTTTGCAACTCCACTGCAAAATATGTTTGGGTCTCTAACTAAGGAAAAGCTTACAGACTGCAAAATTATTAAACCTTCTGACTGAGTACTCCAGTCACCATGGCAACCGAGGAAGTCTCAACATATTTTATTCTGAGTTCCGTTTTCTTCACATTAAAATGTTGCACAGTTTTTGTTCCATCCCACTTCACAACAAGGAATTATATTTTTTAAGTGTCTGAAACTTTTTGCAGGACTGAACCAGGAAGCCGTTTCCTGCCCAATTCTAAAAATACAAATTGTGAGGGAGGCATCCTGCCCCTTCAAAATAAAATAAAAGCATGTGTTTCATTCCAGTCAATGAAAACTCACCTAAAAACATTTCACTGACCTGTGGGCTGGATATCAGTAGATCAGACAGATCAGTTAAATCCATCCTAGCCAGAAATCACAGCTGTTGGAGGCATTTGTTATGGCCAAGATAGGCCTGATATCCAGTTTGCGACTAGGAAAAAAAAATGAAGTAACCCATGTAAAAGATACTGAAGTGACATAGATCAGCTGTAGTCCTAGAAAATAATGGAGGGAGAATAGGATTCTCCATTACAATGAAGAAAAGAGGGGCATTTCTTAGCTGGAGTAGACAACTATCTTTCCACAGTATCAGTGACTCTTTCCTTCTTCTGGAAGACTTCTAAATGTCCTCTAATTATATGAAGCATTCAAGAAGAAGAAGATGACAAGACAGGTGAGACAGCTTTCATCCACAGAGTAAACTGACAACAACATTTTAATTTTGGGAAATATAACTGAAATAGGATACAGTAGAGAATTAAAAGATAAATTGTACTGAGAATCTGGAGATGACATGCATTGGCTTCTCTTTTCATTAAAAAAAACAGGGTGAGAAGATATCATATCTGTGAATTTATTGAACTTCATGTTCAAAAACAAGTGAAACAGAATTATTTTAAGATAAAGAATAACTCAATGGTCCACCTCATTAGCATAAGGGAATAAAATATAATATGGTCTTAAAAAAGGAATTGGAAATATTCATGGCAGAAATAGTGGTTGGTGGCTGTTAGACAGGATGGACATGACCTGCACCTGTGGAAGTCTCCAAACCTTTGCCCACAAAAAGAGTCATGCTACACAAACCCGGTACATATAGAGACTGTCCATAGGTCTGCTCCAGACCACTGGTAGAGGAGATAAAGGTCTAAAGATAAAGGGAACCTTGTCTAAGAAAAATAGCTGTTTTTATAATAATTAATGCTGCAGTTCAAATGCTGAAGTTCTGTGTAGGAAGTTCGAGTGTCTGTCCTTTGTACTTACAGGTGAAACTGCTACAAGCACAGCTAAAGAAGACCTTACTATTTGGTTACAAAATACATTAGAAAGGCAGATTATTTAATTTTATCATGAAAAGATACGACCTTTGCAGGAAGCGAATGGGTGGGAATTTAAACTATTTTTCAGAGAGCTTTCCTTTTTATTTGGTGGCATCTGCAAATCATAGCTTTGAGAAAGAAAATATCACAAGGGACACCATCACTGTTACTTCTGCCTCTGCCAGAAACAAGAAATGTCAGAAATCTAGTGAGAAAGAGAAATCTTGTTCCTATGAGGTGTTTCTGATTGGTCTTGTGCACAAACTGAACCAATTTCTGCTCTTGGTCTCCCTGACATGAAACAAGTTCTTTAGATGGAGTTACTGGGAAGATAGCTGCTCCAAAACCAGTCTCAGGTGATGCGATTTATCTTCTGCAATCTTTTACTGAATGGCCTGACCCATCCAACCTGTGCATTTCTCCCATCTCCATATAGAACCAAGTCAGGCTCCAGAGAAGTTCTTCATATAATGCTCAATTCAGAGATCCACCAAGTTCTCAGGGTTTATTTCTTTTAACTTCATTCTGAACTAGGTCATGGCCGTGAGAGAGTTTACAGGTCATCCTGCACCCCTAGCAGAAAAAGACTGGTGTAAAATGTAATAAATGTGATAGTATTCGGACCTACTTTCTTTTAACCTTATTTTAAATTTTATTCTTTTCAACTGTTCTTAATTAAATTCTCAAATCCTTCTGGTGACTTTAGAACCTTCCCCCTCCTTTCCAAACACACACAAATTAAAGAATGCTCCACTTGTACTTAATTCATTAAAAAACAGGACTACAAACTAGAGGTTTTTGCCTTTTTTTTTCCCCAAGCTGAGACATTCCTCATTTTATTATTTTCCCACATTTTTTAACTACTGCATAAAGGGCTCCCATCTGCAGATGCATTTGAAAAACACAGGTCACAAATTCTGGCTAGGAGTCCAGCTAGTAAAATGTTCCCTGACCTTTTAGACAGAGCAGTACAGTATAGCTATTTATATAGATTTTTTTTCTCTTTTCTTTTAGAAAAAAATAAAGAAAGATTTTGGTGCAAAATGTGTTTTGCCAACTGTGCTGCTACAAGTAGATATGGCATTTCCTTCATGGAGGTCAGCTGATGCTTTTCCTTCAAAATCAGCAGTATTCTTCTGATTTACACCGTCTGTGGATCCATCCGAAAGTAACACTCCAAAAAGCATGTGGAATTCATTTATGTGGGTACGAGTGTTTTGTTTGGTTTGGCATCTTTCTGCTGAAAATGTACGTGTTGGACTATCTTCAGGGATTTCCAGAAGTGCTCAGAATGGATCAGGGTGGAAGGGGTGTAGGTGTCCTTAATGACCTTCCCCTGCTTGGTCTGGGTGCAAAACCAATCTTATAGTAGAAGTCTAAAGACTGCATTTGCCAAAAAACACTCAACTTGTGCCACGCATCCTGGAGAACGGTAGTGAGGGGAACAGCTCACTGTGGTTCACAAGTGGGACATGGCCATGCTTCTCCAGGTCTCCACCAGTACTTTGTGGGGTGGGACAAGGTGAGGTGTGAAACCAGGCTTCAGGATGGCCCAGTGGTGAAAGCCTTTGCTGACTTATTTCCCCCACAACCAGGGATTTGTGTACCTTGTGCCAGCTCTAGCTAGTGCCAGATTCAAACTTCTTATGCTACCGGTGAAGCTCAAGAGCTGCCAGCTGGCCACCAGCACTTTGATTTTTCCAAATTTCAGTGCTTCTGTCTAGGAACTTCATAATTGTCAGAGTTCAATAGGACAATTAGACCAGTGTATACATAACATATTACTACAGTGCATATCATTGCAAGTTTAGTAACTAAACCAATAGATTTTGGGATGTTGTTCTACCTATAGATGTCATTTTTCACTCAGCATCCAAGTTTTCATAGCATCCCTTAACACTCAGCTGAAGAGTAGAGCCACAATATTGCCCCTATTTTAAAGAGAGAGTTGAGACGCAGCAGTGGGATTTATCTGGCCAAATGTAGGCATCGTCTTGAAGTAGATGGCAAAAACAAGTCAGATGAACCATACTTGAAAAATGTGATTTGTCTCCATCGACTGTGGAAGCAGCCAAGTGTGAGTAGCGAAGCCGTAGACGTCTGCGTCGCAGACGTATGAAGTTGGGTGAGATGAATCCCACCCAAAGTGACTTGGCAGAGTTGTATGATGTGTCTGAGAAGGGACGAAGAAGAGGTATGCAGATCTCCCACATGCTAGCACTATTGCCAACACATTAGCCCGTCTTCCCTCCTGCAGAAGCAGGGAATAAATTATGTACGGAGAACATATTTTTGGAGAGCCCAGAAGGGAAAGCTTCACATACAAAGGAGGTGAGCAGTGGCAAGGTTATATTTCAAAAAAGAGGTCACCTTCAGCTGGTCCTGCAAGGTGCCCTGACCTACCCTCATGGTCAATTTTATATGGAAATCATCTGAGAACCAGAAACACATCTGTGGTCACTGTCTACTTGTGTCTTGGAAAAAGCCTTCAGTTGGAAATGATTTCTGACTACAGCTGACCTGAAACAGAGATGAAGGCTCTTTTTCCTTCCCTCCCTCTCTTTTTGAGAATCGAGTAGTTATCCACTGGTTCCAGCATGCTGAAAAGTGCAGGTTCCCTTCTGGTATAAATTCTGGTATAAATTTACCAGGAGGTGACAAAGCTAACAACTGCAAGAGTTAATAAGAGAGTTGATGGACAGATTTTGGGATTTGGTTTGGTTTTTTTGTGGGGTAGGGAGAGTTAAGGAGTCAGTATCTTACAACTTGATAATAGACACAGTATGAGAGGTCCATGTTTCTATTACAAAAAGGTAAGTGCCTGTGTCATGCTAAAATTCTCTGGTCCTTATGTGGGTTTTCACGGCAGCAGTAAACCACAGAGAAAACTTATGCTCATCCTTTGCTCTCTTGTTTTGATAATAAATCCAACCTGTAGTGGTCATTTTTATTTTGGAGAATTGTTGCAGAAAATAATGTAAGAAATAGACCTGGAGAGCAGTTGTCAGGAGATGTGCTGGATTTCTCATATTCATCTGAGGGAATTGCAGGTAATAAGGTATTATGCTTTATTAAACTTATCTGGAACAATATCTTCCATTCTAAAAATGAGCACAAAACACTTGGGTAAAAAATAAAGCAGCATTTCTACCCGCTTAGATGGGAGAAAGAAAAAGCAGTCTTGGGATTTTAGTTCTGAGCTAAAAGCTTGATTCATTTCTCAGATCTCTTCAGAGCTGTACGTATCAGGGACGGAGCATGGTTTCTGAAGGGTTTGTGGGTCACCACTGATCATATTAATTGTCTAATAAGGTATGAAAGAGTGGCTCTGCTTGCCTCCTGATTGAGTGCAACCAAAACTGTGTTCAACTGGGAAAGGGATAGGTGTGGATTTGCAGAAAGAAGCAGTGTTCATAGACACCTACCTCATTTTCCTAGGAAGCCATAAAGCCTCTGCTGCTACTTCACATTTTCTAGATCCTTCTCATTACCTGAACAGATTTCAAAGCTACAGCTCACACATCACCTTGGTGAAACTGTGCCACTGACTGTAAAGAAAACACAAGATTTACCTAGGTCTGGAAGGAGAGCAAGGAAGGAGAAGCAGGGCAGCATCCAAGAGACTTGGACTCTCAGAAGGAATATTCTGATTCCTAGGCTCCGCTCTCTGGTTGTTCTTGCAGTTTGCATGCGAAATCTGTTGAATAATTAAATAATCATCTGGAGAGTAAAAATATGCATAAGGGATCGTTAATCTGTTCTCTTTTTGCCTGGCTTTTCTCATGCTTTATTTTTTTGCCATGCTCCCAGGAAGATTATTTGGAAGCGATCGTGGCAAAATGCTGTTTAAACTATGACATGCTTGTTATTATCCAAATACTGCACTAATCCTGCCTAATGAAGAGTGGAGCTGAGAGTTAATTTTTAATTTAATTAAAAAGAAAATACAGTGATTAAAATCTCATACAGCAAATTCAGTGATTGTATGTCTCCAAAGTTTAACACTCAATAACCAATTAAGGATGAAGGCATAGAACCACAGACTTTAACAAATAGTCTCAATCATGGTTACGTGTCCCCCTTTTTCTTTTAAATATAATGTCAGTTTGAGTCTGTAATTGAATCATCTTTCCTTACTTCTCCCTTTCAACTACGAAAAAGGGATAATTAAAAAGAAAATCCTGCTCTGTTTCTGTTAATAAGAATCTCATTGCCTCTCTCTTCCAAACTTTCTCTTATTAGTACTCATATCGAAAAGGAAATAAATGGAAAGGGGAAAAAAGAAAGAAAGAAATATGTGGAAGAACACAGATCCGTATTTATTTATTTACAGACCCAAGCCCTGGACAGAGCCATGAAAATAGGAGCTAGAAATGGAAATAATAGTGATGACTTCAATGAAACCACAAATAAATTCTCCAGTCAAGATGAGAGCCCAGTGTACTGGGTGCTTTACAAATAAAATGTTAGAGACAACCCTTATTCCAAAGAGCAAAATTATTTGGCTGGACAATACCTGATGGAAGAAGCAGAACTAAGGTCATATCTGCTCATAGGAATGCAGACAGATTTGGGATCCCAAAACCTCTTGGCCCAAAGGCAGCCCTGAAACAACTACAGAATAGCCATTTATGGTAAGAATATCAAATAGTTACACCTCTTCTGCACACATGGCCAAGGTGACAACCCCCACACAGACACATCCTTTTTCAGAGCAGAGGTCAGACCCAATAACCATCTTGGGCTTGCTCATTAGAGTGTCCAAATTTCTTTATCAAAGAGAGAGGAAACTTCTAGCTCTTGAGTTTGTCCATTCCTATTTTGCAATGTTATATGTAGCTTACTTGGGATCCACCACTTCAAGTTAGAGGGAATGTTTGCCTTTTGGCTTAAGGAGGAGCAGACAGCTTGCAGAGGAAGATACCTAAATGGAGGTGGCTGCATGGAGGAATTTGCACGAGTTCAGAGCACAAGTTCACATTATCATCAGTAGAAGGCTGAATTAACAGAGTTTAGATGCTTTTCTAGATTTCTAGATAATAGAATCCATTTTCTACTCAGGAAAGCTGCATTTTTGAGAAGAATCAATGGGAACTCGACTCAAGACAATGGGAACAAAGTTGGTAAGACACTTCTCAACCTCAGGTTATAGTTTTGGCCAGCACTGGTATGCAGGTTGCCATAGCGATCAGGGTCAGTTTTGAGTTAACCAGGTGCTGGGAGTAGCAAAAGCCAGGGCAGATGATCTAAGCTGGTCAACAGAAGTATTTCATATCATAAACATCACACTTACTATAAATTCCTGGGGATGGCTCTCTTTCCTCAATGGTCATTGTCCATGCAGGATCTCACCTGCTGTTCTGCTCCCAAGGCCTACTTCCCCACTCACTGTGACCATCATCATTTCACTGGAGCTCTGGTGCTCCCTGTGTTTGTTATAGAGTGTTCACTGCTGAGAGCGCACAGTTAGTGACCGCTATGTGGGCCGAGTATAATTTTGTGTATAAGTTTATTAATATTGGTATTGATATTTTTTCTTTTTCTTATGTTACTAAATCTCTTTTTATTTCAACCCACCCACCTCTTTTCCTCTTCTCGATTCCTCAGGTGATAGAATAACTGTCTAAATGAAGACAAGGGTGATTCAACAAGACACAAAAACACTTTAGGATCACAGAATCACAGAATATTTCGAGTTGGAAGGGACCTCAAAAGCTCATCCAGTGCAACCCCTGCCAGAGTAGGATCACCTAGACCAGGTCACACAGGAACACGGCCAGGTGGATTTTGAATGTCTCCAGAGAAGGAGACTCCACAACCTCTCTGGGCAGCCTGGGCCATGCTCTGGCACCCTCACAGTAAAGAAGTTTTTCCTCATGTTCACATGGAACCTCCTATGCTCCAGCTTGGGACCATTGCCCCTTGTCCTGTCATTGGCTATCACTGAGCAGAGCCTGGCTCCTTCCTCCTGACATTCGCCCTTTATAAATTTATAAACATGAATGAGGTCACCCCTCAGTCTCCTCTTCTCCAAGAATATGTGAGATATGCACACAGGGCTGCCAGATTTTACATCTGGGCTAAGTGCCCATGACTTCCTGCAGTGCCAGCTGGAAGGCAAATTAAATTCCTTAGGGCATCTCATACGGACACTAGATGGCTAGATATGGTCAACTGAATACCCCTATAATTGTCTGCTTTAGGAAGAGCTGCATTGCTGTCTGCATTCAGTTAAATGCATTGAGTAGCTTTGCATTTATTGCAGTGGAAGCTGGGATATCTGGCACACACACAGAAACCAAGCTTAAGTCTTGATCTGTGAGCAAAATTTTATTTTAGATATCACTGCTACTACTCAGATTTGGCATCATGACATGCTGCTCATTAGAAGATTAGCATCAGAATAAATTCCTCTCTCACCGAACCAATGTATTTATTTTCTTTTTTTTTTGTTTAAGCCAAGAGATACACAATGTAGGGAGTGCAGGGAGGGGAAAAGTAGTTAAGGAAAACAAGTGCAGAATAAGGAGCAAAATGAGAACTCATGGCGGGGGGGAAATAAAATAAATAAAATTCCCACAGTGAATAGTTAACCTGTGGATTTGCTGGGACAATGTGGTTTAATGTTGAATTAAACTGTAGGTTGTTGCTACAGCACAAGGCAGAAGATGATTGATTAGACAGAGGGCAGGTGTCTGGAGTTAAAATGGTAAATTAAAACCAAATTGGATTTGAAGGCCATGTAGATCCCCATTCCTCATGACATACAAGCTTTCCCCTGTAAAAGGAGTAGGAATAAGAAAGTGCTTTTGTCCAAAATACACAGTTCACTAAAATTGCAGAATGCTGGTAAAGTAAAGGATTTTTAGCATCATCCTCTAAAGTAGCTGATAGCAGCCATATTTCAAAAGAGAATAATAGAACAGAGGACCATTTCTCTGGCCTTGCATTATCTTGCCAGTTATTATTGCCAGTACTAACCTAATTATCTTGGAAACCTACATAAAACTCATAATTAATAAACAAAACTGAAGTCTCAGACCACAGCTAATTGGAATGAAATGCCCGTGTTGCTGGTTTGCTGGGATGCAGCTAAGATCATTCACCCAGCACTGGTTTCTCACCAGGCTAGCTGAGGTGCATGCTTAACAAACCAACCCATCACACAGACACATTCCTCAAGCAATCATTTTTTGCCCCCTATAAAGATGAACTGAAGTGTATAATTACTCATCAGCCTCCCCTGCCTCAAAGCAAACCTGAAGATCGTTGCACTAATGATAGCCTCAAATTAGTGTCTGGGAAGAAGGTGATTAGAATCATGTTGCCAAAAGAAATGAGGAGCAGGTTGTGTGTTCATGAGAGCATTTTGTAGGTACAGCTACGAATTAAGACCTCTGCAATGTCTGAGGAGCAGTAAGTCTGTTGACTCTTGTGAATGGCTCAATTTCAATATCAGTTTCATCACTGTTAGAGCTGCTCTGTGTCATTCAAGGTGCGTGTTCCTACAGACCTGGTGTATCACATCACAGGGAGCTGGATGGAAAGGTGAAAAAGTCAAATTAAGTATCTGCCCCTTATTCCAGCCCTTCTTGGCATCTCTACTGTCTACCGAGTGTATTCAGAGGTGAGTCCATGCAAATCATACAAAGTTCAGTAAGGCAAATGCAAGGTCCTGCACATGGGTCCCAAGCACAGATCCAGGTTGGATGAAGATTTGAGAGCAGTGCTGAGGAGAAGGACTTGGGGATGCCGGTTGATGAAAAGCTCAACAGAAACCAGCAATGGGTGCTTGCAGGCCCAAAAGCCAACCATGTCCTGAGCTGCACCACAGGCAGCATGGCCAGCAGGGCGAAGGAGAGGATTCTACCCCTCTACTCCATACTCATGAGACCCCACCTGCAGTGCTGTGTCCAGCTCTGAGATCCCCAACACAAGAAGCCATGGAGTTGTTGGAGTGAATTCAGAGGACACCCCAAAGAGTATTAGCAGCTGAAGCACCTTTGCTATGAGACCAGGCTGAAAGAGTTGGTGTTGTTCAACCTGGAGAAAAGAAGTCTGTAAGGAGACCTTAGAGCAGCTTTCCAGGACCTGAAGGGGCAACAGGAAAGCTGGGGAGGGACTTTTTACAAGGACTTAAAGTGATAGGATGAGGGTTGATGGCTTTAAACTGAAAGAGGGGAGATTTAGATGAGATATTAGGAAGAAATCTTTTATTCTGAAAATAGTGAGACATTGGTACAGGTTGCCTAGAGAAGCTGTGGGTGCCCCCTCTCTGGCAGTGCCAAGGCCAGGTTGGATGGGGCTTTGAGCAGCCTGGACTGGTGGGAGGTGTCCCTGCCCATGGCTGGAGTGTTGGGACAAGATGATCTTTAAGGTCCCTTCCAACCCAAATCCATTCTGTGATCCCATGATCTTGGTCACTCCCATGGAAGTCATTCCCCTAAGTCCTGTTAACTGGAGTTTGCAGTTTGGAAGACAATTTTGGACCAGGTGCTTTGGCTAAAGCAGGCCAAATTGCTTAATGAAGAAGGAATATGATCCTTAGAAAAGAATGCTGAGGTCAGGAAACTGTTGGAGGCATCTGGAGACCACTATTCCAAAACCTTAATGAGTGGCCTGAACATAAAGGCTGACCTATGCTCCAGGCCCCAGGGGATGTTCTGGCTGAGGGATGAGTTTCATGCTCCACTAGACATCTAGAAAAACCTCACTCATTCTTCACTTAACATCCCATAAAAGCTGCTCCCCTGCTGAGGTGGTGGAAGGAAGCCACCCAAACCAAAAATACCACTGAGGCCTCTGCTACAGTGTGTTTATCTGATGGCAGTGCTATTCCCATTTTTTGTGGCCTGACTTTGTCCTGGAGAGTTCCTATGGAGCCAGAGATCAGCCCTTGCAGAACCTCCTTTGCAGACCAGCTGAAAATCCTGGTCTTAACGAGATAACAGAAGAGACAATAGCAAGAAAGGGCTTTACTTAATTTTCTTCCCAGAGAATGTTACTACGTATACAATACAGGCTGGGGAAAAAAAAAACCCCAAACATGCCTCTGATGTTACCAAAACTCAGTCATTTCCAAGTAATTAAACCACCTTCCAGTAAGGGCCTCAGGAAGCTCATTCTGTAACACAAGAAACTGTAATAGCTTTTACTAAAGAGATAATGCAGCAGCACAGAAAGGTCACAGAAGCATCATATTTAAGGAAACCTTAATAGGGTGAATTTTGTAGTTATTACCTAATTAAGCTTGCAGCTAAGTCAAGGCACTTTCATTCTCTTAACAAATTTACAGGTTGTGTAAGGTTAACACCCAAATGTCCTTTTCAAATGTTCCTTCGGTTACTGCCTGGGCAAGAACTGAAGGAGCAGCATTTCTCCATGTTTTTCATACTCTTCATTACTTTTTGCTTCCAATCTCCAAGAAAAAAAGATATGGAGGCATGATAGCAGTGAGAGGAGCACAGATATATGTACAATTATTGGTTGAAGATTTGTCAGTGCATCTAATTTTATTCACAGCGAGGATTTTTTGCCTATATTTAGGCAACTCCCAAGCTTCTCAGAAGACTCAACACATCACCAAAGAGTTCATAATATTTTAAGTGTCATAAGATGATGGACAGATGCATTTAAAATTAATAAGAGCAAAAACTCGTAGACACGGCCACAGAACAAAATGTTATATTATTAAAAGTAATAGATTAAATGTCATTCTAGGAGAAGAATCTTGACCGTCTATGGCAGGATGATATTCTTGGCAGTACTTCTGCAGGCTCCTAGTATTATCTCCAAGTTGATGTAGACCCTTTTGTTTATCAGGAATACAAATGCTTCTCCTTGTACAGAGCCTGTTATCTTGGCATGACATTCCATGGTACCAAGTACATCTTTTGGCATGGGTACATGCCCATTCTCTTGTTAAGGTCTCAGACGCAAGCAAAAAGTTGGACTGCTTTGTTTCCCAGCACAGAATCAATTATTTTGCTGACGGAATGCAGGCTATTTCCGTCATCACTTTGGGATGCAGCCGTCAGTGCTGGAGGTCAGAAAAGGTACTTGCTTGGTGCTGTAATAACTGTGCCATTAATAAGCTAACGCCCGTAACATTTTTCAGATTTCTGTATTATTTTTCTTGCCATCTGATACACATTGCTCACACTGTCCTGATTCCTAAAGTAATTTTTCCCTTCTAAGCTAATATCTGCATCTCTCAAGTCAAGTGGCAATGGATGAAGACACTTAGGCTGACAAATCATCGAGATCATCGACTCTCCTCCAAGGGAATATCAGTCCAATGTGAGCTGACCTTCTACTTCCCGTGTTCATATTATACTGCTGGCTGCTTCAACCACCCAAGGAAAGCTGCCAGCCATAGCCATTCTCTTGCTGTCTTAGTTGCCAAATGCTTGGTCTGCCAGCGAGGAGCTCCTTTGCCAAGCTCCAGTTGTGAAGAGTTCCCCGACACTGATCCAAGCTGAAAATAGGTGCAATTGGATCCGTAGGACTCTTTCTTTGTATTTGTTCATCGGGGGAGGAAAGCAGAAGAGGAGGAAACGAAGCTGAGGTTTACGCAGACATTGTTCTAAGTCGCAGGAGAATCTCAGAAGGATTGGAAGGAGAGTTTGACTCAGATGGAAAAAACCAAGAATCCAGATGCTTATCCAGACGCCTTTGATCTATCAGCATGGAAAGTCTAGGTCAGGTTTTTAGGCTCTTCCTTGAAATTTTTGGTGCTTTTTTAGTCCTGCTTGAAAGCCATCCCTCTCTGCGTACTTCTGTCTAATCAAAATACATAAACAAGGAAGGCAAGGAGTAACTGGAATGTCTGAATGTTCATTCAAATTCTGGGTGTTTTCTGTGGTTTCTTCTCATTTTATAGCTGATTAATCTTTAATTGTTAGCAAGTTTGTTCACAGTGGGTTTCTCAGTCTGAACATATCAAGAATAGTAGCCATTCTGACAACATAATTGTATTATTATGAAGCAGAAGACATTAATTAATTAATAGACTAGATGGACAAAGGGAAAAGAACAAATGTCACGACTTAGACTCTGTATGGACTAAAAAATTGTGAGAGGAACAAAGACCTCATTTACATATGATCAAAACTAATTTTCCCTCGGAAAGGATGATGGCATTTAAATAAATAGCATCAGCAATTATTTTAGAGGAATAAATTCAGTGCTGAAGGGGAAAAGAGAGAGAGGAAAGGAGGAAAATGCAGAACTGAACAGACAATACTGTATCTAAAGGATCTGGATGGGGTTTTCTACCAACTGCTTTAGGTGTTTAGAAGGTACAGCAGTTATGCACATACGCAGAAATTAAGCACCAATTCCTCTTACATCTTCACTTCAGATGGTCATTCCATCATCAAATGGATGCCTCTGATGATCCAGCCAGTGAAGTCAGTGGGATCTAGGGTGCAACCTGTCTCATACTGAAGTTTAGTAGTTCAGGTGAAATGAACTATAATTGCCTTTGTTCTCAAAGAAGGGATCCTGGAATAATAAGTTTGCACATAGATCTCTGCACTGCAAAAAGCTAGATTTAGATTAAATAAATTTCTGTCCTCTGCAGACATCTGAAGTTGTGATCGTCTCTGCCATAGTGTACAGTAATCTGTGTATGGGAAGTCTAGGAAGTAAGAGATGGGGTACTAGGCAGTGTCATATCATCTGACTGCATGTATTCAACTAGGCAACTTTCATGAGGTGTCTAAGACACCTATAGCTTTCACCAGAAATCCATACTTCCCATATATATGAGCTGTCCTATTTTCTTCCCCAAAACTTTCCTGGACCTGATGGCAATAAAACCAGACAGAAGGTAAAGTTTTACTCCATCTGATAGACATACAATGCCAATGGCCAAAATGAGATAATGTCTCAGAAAGTGGTGGCCAGTGGAGAAATGAGGATTGATCTTTACTTTCCCACTACTCTAGGATATACTTTTCAAGTCCAGCAGCAGAAATGAGCATGGGAATGAATGTGGAAATTGTTTCTAAACTGGGGAGAGAGCTCTGTAGAGTCAAACCATGGAGATGAGAAGGATGTGGGATGTGTGGGTAAGACAGCCCTGGGGTGGTAGGAAAGATGTCCTTCTGGTGAACTTCTCCTTTCTAGCCTTTGGCGCTCTGTCTCTCCTGATCTCAATGGGTCAGAGACCTAAAGAATGTGCTGCTATTTGCATCACAAGAGCCACTGCAAAATGCCAAGTTTATGCTCTTATTGAAAGAGATGATTCACTAACAGAGAGTGGATTTCTCCAGAAGAAACAGCTGATCAAAGAGACCATTTTTAATTTTATTCAGAAAGTAGTATAAGAACTAGAAGCTGCATTTACTCACTACCAAGAAAATACTATGCCCATTTCATTTCACTGCTCCCAAATGTGACTGGAGCCCCAAAGAGAAACGTGTAAATCTGTGTCAGGTTGGGCCATATAGCATTTACTGTTTTTTGAGAATTCCAATAAAATATTCCCATTCATGACAGAAAGTCATCTTATGAATGCTTTACCTGGCAATATTTATTCTTTAGCAAAGTTAAGCATTGTTTTCTCAGTGTTTTGACCTAAAGGAGAAACAGAGTAATAACAACACTTCAAATCCACACATGCTTTCAAAAAGTACTAAAATTAAAACAAAATAAAAGGAAAAAGGAAAAAAAAAATCCCAAGCAGACCTTATTAAAATAGACACAGAGAAAGCTGAGAAAAACTTAACAAAATGTTTTGATTTAACTGGCAATAGTAGTAAAAGCAAATGTCCATAAGATTGTGCTTGTTTTCTTGGATGTGTTTCTATGGTATGAAGTCAAATTGTCATTAACTGCCAGTTGGCTGCCAAAGTTATTTCCAGAAGTTCAAGTTTCTCAGTGGCTCTACTGTAACATTAAAGTGTGAAGAGTTTGCCCAAAGAGCCTCATCAGAGGACGAAGGAGTGGATTGGATCTTAAATTGCTGCACTTAGAAGGTCTTTAAGAGGAAAATTATGTATGAGGAGGTGGTGGAATGTGTTGAAAAATTAGTCCAGGGAGAGTGGGTTGATGACATCCAGGACTGGGATCAACAATGGGGCCCTGCTGTAATTTGGAAACTCTGTTCTTCAGGCTGCAGTGAAAGTAAGGAAATCTGGTTTACAGTGGCTTTGTCCTGTGCAGATCTTCTGATGCAAAGGGCAAAGTTATTCTTCCTTACATTAGGGGAGTTATTAATGAGATTTCTCTCCTTTGTTTGGGGAGCTTTTGCTGCAAAATCTCCAGTGAATCTGTATCCTTGAGACTATATTTATAAAATTCAGTGACACTAAGTATTGTTTTTAAAAAAGGTTGTTGAAGGGAAGGATGTAGAGGCAAGATGAAGAGACACTCAAACAAATATATGGACACAATCAGACAGTACACTAGGGTGCATTTTCTTAGGAAGCCAGAAGAAGTTAAAATACTGTGTGGCAGGTAGAGTTCATCACATGTTTTGTGTGAACCAGCAGACAGAACAGATGAACAGTGCACAGAGTAATCTGCACAGAGATGCTACTGCAGGTGGTGCAGAAAACATGTAAATATTAACTGTTTTAAACGAAATATCCTTGTGCGTTGGATAGGACAGGATTGTCTGATGTGCTCCTCACTGTCCCACCACAAGAAGCATGTGTCGCTTGCCCAGGACACGACACAATGATTTTCAGGTCTTGGTTCCCTCCAAAAGCCCTATGAATAACAAGACATTGCAGTGAGAAGCCTGGGGCAAGGTGCCGAGGAAATCTGGCATTTCCTTGTTTGTAACAGTAGGGACCTGATTCCCTTCCAAACCATGTCATTATGAATGTGATGACTGCTGTTTTTTCCTATTTTTAGGGAAGCCAATCTGCCTTTTCTGCCCTGGCTCTTGAAACCTCACTTTGCTACAAAACACCTGGCAGAAACAGGTTGAGGCATCGTGACACTGTTAACGGAGAGGGCAAGGTGAACAGGTAGATCATGAGGTGATGCTACCTCAAGGGTGTTCCATCCCAACAAATAAGAAGCCAGGCAAAAATGCCAGGAGGCCTGTGTGAATGAGCAAAGAGCTCCTAGCCAAACTCAAACGCAAGAAGGAAGCATACAGTGACTGGGAGGAAGGATGGGTAGCCTGGTAGGAATGCAGAAACATTGTCTGAGCAACCAGGAATGTATTTAGGAAGGCTAAATCCTAAATGGAACTGGATCTGGGCAGAGGTGTCAAAGGCAATGGAAAGGGCTTTTAGAAGTACACAGGTGACAAAAGGAAGACTAAGGAAAATGTGGGTCCATTACTCAGTGAGAGGGGGACATGGAAAAGGCTGAGGTATTAAATGTCGGCTTTGCCTTAGTCTTTACTAGAAAGACCAGCTTTCAGGAATCCTGGGTTTCAGAGATCAAGGGGAAAGGCTGGAACAAGGAAGATGTATCTTTGGTGGAAGAGGATCACGTCAAGGGATATTTAAGTAAATTGGACATATATAAGTCCATGGGCCTTGATTGGATGCAGCTGTGAGTGTTGAGGGAGCTGGCAGTTGTCATTGCAAGGCTGTTCTCAATAAGATTTGATTGATCTTGGTGACTGAAGGAAATGTCCAAAGACAGGAGGAAAGCAAATGTCATTCCTGTCTTCAAAAAGGCCAAGAAGGAAGACCCAGGAAACTATGGGCCAGTCAGCCCCACTTCAAACCCTGGGAAGGTGATGGATCAGTTAATTCTAGAAACCACTTCCAGGCATATTAAGGATGAGAACAGCATCAGGAGTAGCCAACATGGCTTCATCAAGAGAAAGTCACATTTGATGGGAAAGTCATGTTTGACCAACCTGATAAACTTCTACAATGATTTCACTGACCTGGTAGATAAGAGGAGAGCTGTACATACTGTATACCTTAACTCCCATAAGACCTTTGACACTGTCTTCCGTAAGGTCCTCATAGAAAAAACTGTAGATATATGGGCTGGATAAGCAGACAATGAGGGGAGTTGAGAACTGGCTGAATTGCCAGGCCCAGAGGATGGTCATCAGCTGCATGAAGTCTAGTTGGAAGTCAGTAACTAGTAGTGTACTCCAGCAGTGAATACAGGTCCAGTCCTATTTAACATTTTCCTTAATCATCTGGGTGATGGAGCAGAGTGTCCCGTGAGCGAGCCAGCTGATGACACAAAGCTGCTGAAAGCCAGTGGACGGAAAAAGATACTTTGGAGGTAAAGGTAAGAGTTGTATGACTGAGACTTACCTACAGGATAAAAGGTCTCATCACTACTTGTCAGCATGGGCATCATGCCCTCCAGATGTGAAACAAACACAGAGTCCATGCATCATTAGTACTAAGACACTTCATAATGTAACGTAACCATGAAGACTTCATATTCCAGTATGTAATACTAAGAATGGAATAACCTGATGTCAGTTGGTCGTATTCAGAGAGACTCCTGTAGGCAACTTTACAAACACTATGACATCCACACTATGGGCTGAATGTACTTCAAATATACAGAAAGCCCAGAAGGTGCCTTCGTATTTGTTAAACCAAGAAAACTGGTTCTGTCTTGCATTTCATAAGGGACAAAAATCTCAAAAAAATAAATGGCTATTGCACATTTCTGGTTTTGGACTCCTGTTTTCTTTCACACTACTGAGAATAATGGGAGTTGGCAGGATAGAATCATGGTATAGCCCTCAGACTCATATTTGTCCTCAATAAAATATTTCATAAAATAAACATTTTGTAACTCAGAAACACCTCCCTATTACGCTGAAATTTCCTCAGTGGTTATTAGGAAGATGATGTTAGTTCCCAATGCTGGTTAATAACCCTACAAGTGATGTGAGGATGGGAATGCAGGGGTGGTTCAATGACTTGATGGAAGAACACTTTACCCTATTGCTAATGATGGCAGCAAGGTAGTGTAAGGACAATGACGTCACAAGGGACATTAAACTAGAGTTGGAGAAAGGTTTTACATTCAGCATCAGAGAAAGACTTGCAGCTTCCTCAGCGTGGGATATTATAAAGATTTATTAAATGAAGAACTGACCTACTCGTACCAGCTGAGCCTGACACCATTAGCACTGGAACACAAGGCTCTGCCACTCTTAAGGATCCACTTCACTGCCTAACAGACATAGCAGACTGTTATTTTTGTCCTCATAACGCACATTTTAAGAGCCTGATGCATTCGTGTATGCCAGCAGGAAGGCTGCTGGGTTGGTCTGCCAGCCCCATTTAGGGGTGCAAAATCCCCTTCACTGATGGGACAATCATAAGTAAAACAATTTCAAATGCTTCAAAAGATATATTTTTTTCCATAGCCAATCTGAAACGGAAAAAGCCTCAGTAAGAGATTGGATCAGATTCCACACTTAGCAAAGGAAAAACAAGATGACATCCAGGCCTCTTAAGTCTTTTCACACATGCGAGGCCAGGCAGCCAAAATTCTCCTTCATCATTTCCACATTCAGCTTTCCACACACCGGGCGCTACAGAACAGCACTTTTAACATAACAAATATACCTTCATGAGAAATTAAAAAAGGGGGACAGAAAAATAGAAAATCACATACATCTGCTTGTATATTCAAGGATTTCTCTTTTCACTTCCTATTAAAAAAATGTTTTCTATGAATATGGGAAGTAGCATTGCCTTTTGTTGTCCAGTTACTTGGCCTTACCCCCCATCTGTTGAGGACTGTGGTGAACTTCTCGCCACCTATTCAGAGAATGAAATTCCATTCTTTTCAGTTACTTCATTTATATTGGCTAGTGAGTTTCAGAGTTCTGGGTATCCCAGTATTATCCCATCAAACTTTATCATGTTTGCAATTCAGCCATTCAAAACCTACTCATTCTTCCACTTCCACATGAACATTTTTGCTGTGTTCTTAATTTTAAATGATGAACATTAGGTAGGATAGAGAGAGGATGTATTGATACATTCATTACTTATAGAGTCAAATTCTTTTCTATGGGATTGTTACATTTTTTGGGACTTACGGCAACCTGGTCAGAACTGCCTCATGTGTCATTAGCAATAGGTGATGGAGTGAGTGGAAAAGGCTTTCCACACAAGCATCGTATGGCAAGAATGTTAAATCTTGTCAAAATCAGCAGAAATCCAATATGGGTTTATAAAACCTGACAATCCTGAATCTTCACGCAATGAAAAATCCTCAACAATCAACAGCAGAAAATGTGGAAAATTTGGATCAGTATGAACAAAATATTGAACTGTGAGGCTAAGGCTTACTTACAGGATGGATAATGTCCCATTCCTCATGATACAGACGGGATACAGCATTTAAAAGCATTCATACATGTGTCTATAAACATACGCATGCACATCCGTCAGCAGTGAAACACCTGCAAAGATCAGCAACCAATTTCCAAGTTTATGTCACTGTAAAGGTAAAAACATACTTGTAATATTGGCAGGGCTTTGTAACGCAACTTAAATTGATATTTAAGTCTAAGAAACTTCTGGAAAATCTGGCAGTGCTAGTAAACTGGGATTTCTTGTACTTTCTGTAGGTTGGGGGTTTTCTTTCATTAAAGAATTCAATCATCTTTTCATGTTCTTTCCATGGGTCTAAATTTCTGCTCTTTTCTAAACCCAATGAGATTGATAAGACTTCAAAAGTTCAGAGGCCCTGCTCAGGTTCACACCACATTTGGAAAACTTTACAACATGTTTTTGTTCTGAGAAACCATCCTGATAAGGAGAAACCATGGATTTGGTAGAGCAAGGTGGTATTTAAACATAAAACAGCTTGCAGGTGTCAGAAATTTTCTGCTACTTCTTCCACATTGGATCAGTGTGTTGTTATCTGGGCAGTTTTTGCAGTTTTGCTAAGTGCCATGAGCCCTGGTCGTAATCTGCTAAGCAGGAAAACACAGATAGTGCCTGGAACAGAAATAGAAGTAAGTTAACTGCCATTTCTGGATTTGCTGTATATAAATTTGTAAAGGGTGAGTGTCAGGAGGAAGGAGCCAGGCTCTGCTCTGGGATGGCCAATGCCAGGACAAGGGGCAATGGTCCCAAGCTGGAGCACAGGAGGTTCAAGCTGAAGATGAGGCCAAAGTTTGTGAGTGTGAGGGTTATGGAGCATGGCCCAGGCTGCCCAGAGAGCTTGTGGAGTCTCCTTGTGTGGAGACACCCAAAGCCCTGGCCGTGTTCCTGTGTGACTGCTGTGGTGATCCTGCTGTGGCAGGGGTTGCACTGGGGGAGCTTTCGAGATCCCTTCCACCTCCTAATAGTCTGTGATTCTGTGCTACATCAAAATGAGCTCTATGCAGAAATTTATCTATAGCAAATCAAAGTAACTTAATTGGAGTGCTAATGACTCCGATATCACTGGCTTAAATACCAGAGAAGCTCCTGGGTGTATTTTCAAGGAGCTGGAGACCTGACTGCCATAACAATAGAAAATGTGTTGCACAATGTATCTTCAAGAGTATTTCTGAAAAAGATGGCAAAAGGTAGCCTTTGGATGCAGGGTTCAGATTTACATTTATATAAATCTACATGCAGATGTCTTCCTGTGTCTGGGACATCTATGCATCAGAGAATCAGAATCGTTAAGGTTAGAAAAGACCTCTAAGATCATCAAGTCCAACATTAACCCAACACCACCATGCCCACTAAACCATGTTCCGAATGCCATATCTACACATTTTTGAGCACCCCAAAGGATGGTGATTCCACCTCTTCCCTGGGCAGCCCATTCCGATGACTGATAACCCTTTCAGTGAAAAAATTTATCCTAATTTCTAATCTAAACCTCCCCTGGTACAACTTGAAGCCATTTGAAGTTACTGGAAACCATGATGAGAGAGCCATTCCATGTGGAGCGACATCTGGAAGATCCACAGATGTCCCAGAATATTTGAAATAGCTCTGGGCATATATATTGTACCAACCCTGTCTGTGATATTGCAAGAGATTTCTTGTCTTTTGTTTGGAATAGTTTTACCATTCTGTTAATTTATGCTGAACAGCAGCCCTATGTCTATTAGTGTATTATGCTGAAAATTAATCTGTAATGGATGATGGATTTCAGTGGAACACTATTTCTGTCAAGTGAAACCCCAGAGTTAGCTGAGCAGTTTTCAGCCTCCAACTACTACTAAGAAACACTTTTCACCAGCTTAATTCATTCGATGGGGAACAAGGATCAAAGACATAAAAAAAGAAGCTGCAGCTTAGAAATAAAATAAAAGCTGTGGCTTCCTTTTTGTTGTTGTTTGAGCTGTCACATTTTCTGTCACCGGGTTTTCGGCATGAGGCTTGACTACAGTACAGATTTCTAAAAGTGTGAACACCGAAAGAGTGCCAGTCCAGAGTGAGCATGAGCACGTGGGAGGGAAGGGAGTCTGAACCTGCAATTAAGGACAGTGCCCAACCTTGTGCCATCTCCTTCTTGAAGTACATGATTGATAGGTCAAAAGGCTTTCTTGTAGATTATGGCTGCTTTGGAGAATATAGCCTGATCTTTGTGAAAGGAGTTACTTCACAGAGTGAGGTCTCTTGCCTTGCAGGTAGAAGAGTGCAACAGTTAGTAGGTTAGTAGGTCGAGAGAGGTTCTCCTCCCCCTCTACTCTGCCCTGGTGAGACCGCATCTGGAATATTGCGTCCAGTTCTGGGCCCCTCAGTTCAAGAAGGACAGGGAACTGCTGGAGAGAGTCCAGCGTAGGGCTACAAAGATGATGGAGGGAGTGGAGCATCTCCCTTCTGAGGAGCGGCTGAGGGAGCTGGATCTCTTTAGTTTGCAGAAGAGGAGACTGAGGGGAGACCTCATTCATGTTTAGAAATATTTCAAGGGTGAGTGTCACGAGGATGGAGCCAGGCTCTTCTCGGTGACAAACAATGATAGGACAAGGGGTAACGGACACAAACTGGAACACAGGAGGTTCCACTGAAATTTGAGAAGAAACTTCTTCTCAGTGAGGGTGACAGAGCACTGGCCCAGGCTGCCCAGAGAGGTTGTGGAGTCTCCTTCTCTGGAGACATTCAAAACCCGTCTGGACGCCTTCCTGTGTAACCTCATCTGGGTGTTCCTGCTGCAGCAGGGGGATTGGACTGGATGATCTTTTGAGGTCCCTTCCAATCCCTAACATTCAGTGATTCTGTGATTCTGTGAACAGCAAAAATGTTCAAAGTTATTACAAAGAGGAGGAAAAATCCATCTATTGGTAACATGTCACATACATACCCAATTATTTCTATCTTGGCTTTCAAGTACCTAACTCCTGTGGTTCATAACTAACGGAGGAAGGCAGGCATTGCTCTCAATGGGAGAAGAAGGGGAAAAAAAATCTCAGATATTTCTAAATGCTAGGTTTAGATATATTGCTCTTGTTTTTCCCAACTTGTCCAGAGAATTGTCTTCGTAAAGCAAAAGAGAAGATGATCCCAGAGGACCTGAATTACCTTGAAGAGACTGGCATTTTTTTAACACCAAGCTCTTAAGAAGATCTGTCCACGGCACTTCCTTTCTCATCCTTTGAGTATATTTCTACAAAGTGCAACACTACTTTTGTAGTGAACAAGCACATTTTTCAATCTTGCCTTTTACAATAAAATCAAAACCCCCTGTGTTCTGGACTCAAGCGTCTGAACAAGAAATGCAGACTCAGTTTTCAATGCAATGAAATGAACAGTGTGAAATTCACACCTGGACTTCTAAGTCCTACTTCATTTAAGAGACTAAATGCCTTCTCAGATCTTAACTTAGGTGCAATTGTTGCAGAGAATTGCTTGGCAATATGACTTTCCTAAAACTCAAAATCTAGAAGCCAAAATAAAAGGCAATTTGAGCAATTAAAGCAACAAAAACTCTACCTATTTTTATTTTATTTTTACAGACAAATTTATGATTTCCCAAAACTGATGGATGACACTGTTGTAAGAATTTAAGATAATGAGTTTCTGTTATAAACTGGGACATTTCTATGCTACAGTGCTATTACTATTAAAAATAATATCTTTGAAACCCACAAGCAGTGGAAATGACTGCATGACATTTAAAAAACTCCAAGGTAAACAGATTTTGCACTTGGATCCATTAACCTTCTCAGTTTAAACTACGAAGAGCTGTACTTCAACCTGACAACCACAACAGTGAAACCAAGAAGAACAGGGCTCCAAAACAGATGGGAAACTGAAAAATATAGCATTCATCTGGGACCTGTGCTCTGAGCAAATGCAAGTGTTGCAAAAGCTCAATGCTCTGAAGCAGCATACCATAGACATTTCACCGCTCAAAATTCTGGGAAGTTCTGGACGTTTTCTGTGCATGTTGCGGTCACCATGTATCCAACAACATTTAATAACACACCCTTTTTTTATGACTCATTTTGTGAAAATTACCCAGTTAATATTAATGGGGTACTGCAGATATTGAGAGACTGATATTCCTTTTGAAGCTGTGGAAAGAAACAAAGAGCAATTACTTGGTCTGGTCTGTTATAGGGTACGGTTTCTTGAGACTGAGTGAGTCAATATACCAGATCACTATTTCCAGATGGGTAAAGTACACTTCACTTCTCTCACCTGCCCCACTACTCTCCCATCCATGCCTCTTACCTTGAGCCAGTTTTGCATTCACTGGATTCCTCCACAAATCAGGTTAACACACCAAAACACCAGAAAATTAAACAGGAGTAAAGGTGAAGGAGGTAATTCTTGTGCCATTTTAGTGAGTTAAATCAGGACCTGGGGGTGTTGAATGTCAATAAGCTGAATATGATCCAGCAGTGTGCCCAGGTGGCCAAGAAGACCAATGGCATCCTGGTCTGCATCAGGAATAGCATGCCCAGAAGGACCAGGGAAGTGATCCTTTCCTGTAGTAGGCACTGGTGAGGCCACTCCTCAAATTCTGTGTTCAGTTTTGGACTTTTCAATACTAAAAGGGCACTGAGATGCTGAAGCATGTCCAGAGAAAGGCAATGAAGCTGGTGAAGGGTTCAGAGTACAAGCCTTACGAGGGGTGACTGAGGAAACTGGGGTTGTTTAGTTTGGAAAAAAGGAGACTGAGGGAAGACATTATGGCTTTCTACAACTACCTGAAAGGACATTGTAGAGAGGTGGGGGTTGGTCTTTTCTACCTCACAGCTAGTGATAAGACAAGTGGTAATGGCCTCAGGTCGCACCAGAGGAGGTTTAGGTGGGATATTAGGAGGAATTTCTTCACTGAAAGGGTTGTAAAGCACTGGAACAGTCTGCCCAGAGAGGTGATGGAGTCACCATCCCTGAAAGCAATTGAAAGACAAGTACATGCTCAGGGACATGGTCCAGTGGCAGACTCAGTAGGGATTGATGGTTGCCCTTGATGATCTTAAAGGTCTTTTCCAGCTGAAACCATTCTATGAATGTATGAATAGAAAGGACAGGATGAAACACTTTGTATGTCACCAGAAATGCAGCCAGGCTGCAGGGCTACGTTGTATATGTGTTTTAACACCCAGAACACAGGAATGTGCTGAACAAACCCTGTTCTCTGGAAGCTGATGTGATCTGCACCCCTTCAGTTCTCAGGAGGGATATGTCCTGGTGTTGCCAGAGTAGCGAGATTAAGTAAGGTCTCTGGTATGTCAGCCCCACCTGTTGGACTGACCATCAATCAGAGCTGCCAAAGCCTTACCAGAAGGGTGACTAATTCATGCTGGAAACATCAGAGAACTTTCCATTACTTGTTTTGTAGTTGCAGAATGGTGTATACAGTTGGTGGTACTGTATAAATTCAATGGTTGGGCTCAAGCTTCTTGGAGATCTTAAAAAAATTTTTCACACATCATCATATCAGCTTTTTCCCATAGAACTAGTGTAAAGAAACCACCTATCTCTTCTTGTGTCATTCCTTCTACAATCAGAGCTGCCAAAGCCTTACCAGAAGGGTGACTAATTCATGCTGGAAACATCAGAGAACTTTCCATTACTTGTTTTGTAGTTGCAGAATGGTGTATACAGTTGGTGGTACTGTATAAATTCAATGGTTGGGCTCAAGCTTCTTGGAGACCTTAAAAAAAGTGTTCACATGTCATCATATCGGCTTTTTCCCATAGTGCGTAAAGAAACCACCTATTTCTTCTTGTGTTATCCCTTCTACAACACCAGAGAGTGCTCTGTCGGGCCAAAAAACAGGGAGGTGTGCAGAACAAGCCAAGAGTCATTACAGAGGATATCTCTTACGAGGCTCTCAGCAGGGAACATGCCATGTAGGTGGCCACTGCAAGTTGAAGATAAACTTGTGGAGAGAAACAAGAAATGGATATTGTGTCTTCATCAGTGTATGAGGCTTGGGAAATCTGTCCTCCAACAGGACCTCGCTGGTAGCAAACAGAACTTGCTGGTGCAGGCTGCACAAGGCTGTTGAAGGATGGTGGAGGGCATCATCTTCCGTGGCTTTGTGGCTTCACTCTGACTCCTTGACATGCATACAGCCATGCTTACTTAGATTGTGGCCATGCCATGCTCAGAGCTCCTCTGCCTTGTGCATTGAGAGCTCCTCTAACAGCTCAGCAGAGCAAAGAGAGCTTAGGGTCTTAGCATCTGTTTAAAACACTATTTTTTGACTCACAGGCATTTTTCCACTTAAATTTGAGAAGAAACTTCTTCTCAGTGAGGGTGACAGAACACTGGAACAGGCTGCTCAGAGAGGTTGTGGAGTTTCCTTCTCTGGAGACGTTCAAAACCCGCCTGGACGCCTTCCTGGGTAACCTCATCTGGGTGTTCCTGCTCCGGCAGGGGGATTGGACTGGATGAGCTTTTGGGGTCCCTTCCAATCCCTAACATTCTGTGATTCTGTGATTCTGTGATTATGACTTTGAATTTTCTTCTCTCTGGGTCATAAAAAAGATCCACACTGCTTCATTTTGCAGGACATTCATAGAGGCTGAATTGTTTGTCTTCTCTTAAAGATCCACACTGCTTCATTTTGCAGGACATACATAAAGGCTGAATTGCTTGTCTTCTCTACCCATTCTGCTCAGCTTGTTCTCCTGAGCACTGACATTATGTTGTCTAAGACTTATGAGGTACTAAGGCTTAAAAGAGAACACACAGGTGCAACTAAAATGCTTCTGCTAAACTACTCAGAGACATGAGCTGATATCCACAGGCTGAAATTCGGGAAGACGATTTGAAGATCCAAACGCCATTACATTGGAATGAGCAACTAAAATGCTTCTGCTAAACTACTCAGAGGCATGAGCTGATATCCACAGGCTGAAATTCAGGAAGAGGATTTGAAGATCCAAAGGCCATTACATTGGAATGAAAGCCAGTGAGGAACTGATATTCTCCTATCACACTTTGTAGCTTCATTGAAAGAATTCTCCTCTGCTGTCTCAGTTTTCGTTATTTGCTTCACCTATCTTCTTTGAAGAGCTTTAGAGGAACAGCCTAATCTAGGAGTAAGACCTTCAGGCACTCTTTCAGGTATATTCTCAAAATTTCTCTGAGTTGGCTGATGCTATGAAAGTATAGGCAACGAATGAAATATCAGTTTGGGTCCCAGAGGGCCATTTTTACACTTCTGACTGCTGATGACTTAAGATGTGACTTCAGTGAAGTTCTTCAGCTCCATTGCACTTCTGCTCCCTCTTTGATAACCCTTCTGTATCTTAAGGTATGGAGGAAAAGACAGAAAATTATGCAACACTGAGACATGATGAAGGGAAATCTCCGAGGCTGTTAGAAGAAAACATTTGACAAGTAGACTGGGAACAAGAAAGCCTCCTTAGCTGGATTTAACTGGAACAGCTCAGCCGAAGTCCAAACAATCCAGCTTTTTGTAAGTGAGTCACTTAAATAACATTAAGACTCTAATAACCAGATAAATGACGGTATCACAAGCTGTCAGAAAGGACATGCTCTTCCCTTGATATTTCCTGTAGCTTTGTGCCCATGAGCATCTCTGTGGCTAGCATGTCATTGCAACACACATTTAGAGAAAACTGTCAAACAGACAATGAATAATCCAGGGGAAAGTCAAACGAGACAGAGACAAAAATCAGTGTACATTCCTCCAAATGAAACCCATCTTTCATTACTTATTTT
>NW_010206387.1:0-20906 GCF_000695765.1 Mesitornis unicolor | reverse complement strand
TTCCTGCTCTCATCTCTCATAATTCACATAAAGCCCTAAAAAAACCTTGGACTTGTAGTTCTGCTCTGTCTTATTGTAGAGAAAAAAACCTTGAGTATGTAGTTCTGCTCTTGACATTCGAAAAATTGGCTTCCCACAGATAATTTTGGTGACCATGATTTATTTACTCCTTGCTGGCTTTGGACACATTTTCCCCATCATCAACCATTTTGCCACAACTGTGTACCAGGTTATTTAGCGTGAGCTAAGCCCTAGGAAATGGGTTGGGCATATCTTCCTCATCTGTTCCAAGCATAAAGCAAGCTCCATTATTTTAAACGCTCTACATTTGGACTGCATATACTAAAGTTTTAGAGAACATGCCAGCAACTTGTTACTCATGAGATAATGTCCAGATTGCTATGTGGAATTTTCTCATTCATATGTAACCATGTGACCATGTACCCTTATTTATATGAAGGATGTGGGCAGAGGATCAATTAAAAAAAATAAAAAGAAAGAAAAAGGAAGTTTGTGATTTCAGGCTGGATATTTATTGAAACTGAGATGGAAACAGTGAGCTGACAAAGAGCTTAGATACTTCAGTAAATAAAGATTTGTCTAAGAGTCTGAAGATGTAAGACCTAGTTATTGCTCCATCAATTACAGTTTATAGAGTTTGAGTGAGTCTCTTAATCCCTTTACCCTTGATGGCTTCCACCCAGAAAATAAGGACAATGAAATTCATTCATTCATTCTTGTGAAACATTGAAAGACCTTTGAGCTGAAATAATTGGGTTACTGTCTCAGGGAGACCACATATGCAACTGTCTCCTTCCAATCCAGAAAGAAAGACATAGTGCTTACACATCCACTAGCAAAGAAAACAGCCGTAGCCTGGGTAGAAGCACAGCCATGATTTTGTGAACTTGTGGAGATCCCTTGCTCAAGAGGTAGCAGGAGCCAGGGACAATTTCCGAAGGGCAGTTCGGACATGGCCATTTTATTTTGGGGAGGGTAGGGAGGGAAAGTGTTTCTATGTGTGGACATGAGTCACGATGTGTAACTTGGCCTCAGGGCCAGAAAGCAGGGCCTGACACGTTTTATTTACAGCATAATGAAGTGGGAAAGGGTAGGAGAGGGGGTCATGCATGGGAACTAAATACCATGGTTTAAATGTCGGTGTGATTGCATACTGCTTGGTTTCACTGACCTTTCCTATGACCTTGAGCAGTACCTTGTGCTTCTCCTGCATTTTGTCCATCCTACCCTTCAATTGCATCAGAGAAGGTCCTGGAGCTCAGCAGCTAAGTCCTAAGCTAAGATCTTCCTGTCTCTGAAGCCATCCCAGTATCACCACTGCTCTCCTTTTTCACCAGGACAACTTGCAGAGGTGCAGAGGAAGAGAGGAAACTGTGGCCCTGCAAGTTGTTACCCAGTCCCTTGCTTAAACATGGAAGACCCTTCCTCTCCTCTCACCCCTTGCACTGACACCCTTTGCACTCTGTAAGATACCACCCTGCTCCCTACATGTCCCAAGAACTTATTTACCAGTTTGTTGCCTCTCTTTCTCTTTCTCTTTTTCTTCACTTGCATCTCTCATCCCCTCCCCTAGAAAGAGAAGGAATCCTGATATTGAGAAATATGCCATGCATGCATAGACTTGTAGCAAGACATTTCGGAATTACTTCTTCCCCTCTTCTGGGCTCCATCACTCTGAACACCCCCTCAGGGCATCTCCCATTCTCCCCTGTTCCGTCCCTCCCTTCTCCTTGCCTGGCCAATTGTCTCCAATCTCCATTCCCTCTTTCCAGGCACTAGCAGCCACGGCAGCAGAAAAATCTGGAAGAGCATAAAAATATCTTCCCCTACCCAGGACCCCCTCTTCCTCCCATCTTCCTCTCCTTTGCTGTAACTCCTGGTATGTTCTTATAATTTTAGCTTCCAGCAAGAATAAACTCTGCATCCATCCAGTTGAAGCGGATATGGAGTCAATTCCAAAGGGTTCTCCAGTTCCTATTTATAAATCAGCCAGGGTATTATTATTATTATTTCTGGGGTTGAAAAAACAGAAGAAAGTATGCCCTATTTGTGTAGATTTGCTGTCCTGGAACATTCTGGGTGTCGTTTGCAAATCTGCTCACAACCAGCAGACCAGGCCTGCTGTGGCTGTTAGCAGAAAGAAAAGGCAAACTCAATTAGAAGTCAAGTCATGATAAATTTTCTGTTGCCATTGGCTAGCATTCTTGGATGGGAGAGCCAGCCAGCTCCGGTGCCAAGAGGAAATCTGACACAGATGACAGTCTGACTTCCAGTACCTAGAAAAAAAGGGCCAGCCAGCTCTATGTGTGTGTATGTTTTTTTTCTTCAAGAACTTTCATACGTTTTAATAGGGGAATCCAAGTCTCCATACACTCTCACTTCTGTGCATAGGAACAAAACACAGCACTTTCTCCTGCTTCTGGCAGGGCTCCAGGAGAAACTTCAGATCCTCCGCTGTAACCAGGATCCCCTTGTCCACCCTCCCAACCTCCCTTTTTTTTTACTTTTCTTATTTCACATGAAGTGACCTGAGAGGAACTTGCCTGGTGATGTTATTTTCCCCTTCCCTGAGCCTGTGGCAGATTGACATTGGCTCGAGTCAGACTGGGACATGGCATCTGGTGAATGTTCTCAGCTGTGCTGCTGTCCTGCACACACAGCCATAGGTGGACACTGCAATCCAGTGAATCACACCATGAATCTTTTCCCATCATCAAAAGGCATCTGCTTCCAAAGCTTTCAAAGCTGCTTCAAGCCTCAAACTCAAGGGTCCAAGCCCCAGAATATGGGAATGGGTTTCGATCCCTTTTTCTGCCTAAGTAACTCCATTCCTGGTGCAAAGGCAAGTTTGTTGAATAGGGAGCAACTTGTTGGCTGTAAAGAGGAATGAGTTTGACTTTTTAAGTATTTAATCATTATTTTGTTGAGATGTCTGTGGCTTCCATTTGGAATTGTGATCTCCTCATGCCAGATGCAGTACAAATGTAGATATAATTCCTATAGTACTGCACTTAATATATGCCTATGTATGTATGTGCATAAAACTAACATATATAGAACAATAGTGTCTATAGACTGTTAAATAGAGTTCCTACACTGATAGTCTTTCCTGGGTGCTCAGCATTGAAAAGGCTGAAATGGATAGGAAGTGTTAATTTTTTTCTATCTAAACGGTTTCTGAACAGAAAATTCAGTCCTGTAAAAATGATATGTCCTGAAAAAGACAATAAAAGTAATGATCAATGTCTATTTGGTAAATCATATTGTAATATTTCTGTTTTGCTGATCTGCTGTGAGGTACTTCATTCCAAGTTAGTTCAATAGTATTGTCCTATTAATGCACTGCTTTATGGGAGTCGTAGTTCAAAACCTCATGCACTCCTGTGGAATTAATTGACTAGAAAACTTTGCTCACCATGTGCTTACTATAAGTCATGCATTCTTTTGACAAAGTTTTACTTGGTGCATGACAAGAGATGTAATGTGACCATAAAGCCTTCCTCCTACAAAAGGAAAAAGATTCAGACCACTTTGGAGACTCTAGCATTAACACACCACATCAGAGAAACATGGTTTAATGATGAAATAGCATCAAACAAAGGTTCATTTCAAGAAGTCAAACTAGAACATTTCAGTTTCAGGAAGGTTAAAATGTTTCTCTTCAACTGAGTTATTGAGACAAAACAGTACGATATTTTTCACTGAAAGTTCTCATAGCTTCTTTCCCACAAGAAAATGACAAAAGCTTCATTTCTTGTGCTAATAATGGCTCAAAGCAAATAATGGATGGAAATTTCCAACTCTGTATTTGAGAATTCACTAAATGAGCATAATACTTTCATGCAAAATTACTCCAGTACTTGAATGGCTTCATCACTGCCGATTCACACCATTACCACTGAACAATGGAAGTACCATTTTTGTTGCCCATTTCAACAGAAAGGATACTGTCTCCCTGTGAAAAGATGATGACTATCAAACACCCTATAAAATGATTGAAAACTATGATGTTAAAACTGTGAATTATGTGGGATATATTTTTCTCCATAAATGCTTGTAGTTCAAACACATTTATACTTTTTACTACTACTACTACTACTACTATTATTATGTTTTAAACATAAGGATGGTAGAAAGAGTAACATTCTAAAACTGAAAAGGAAACCTAAACCCCTTTTGCTCCCTCTGCTTTTAGTGTTCATAGATTACCTACATCAGCTGGAGTTCCTCTTGCTGTGCAGAGTTTTAGACACGGGAAGATCTCTGAAAAACAAACCAATCTGGAGCTTAGGCTGTGTAGAAAAATGTACTTGCCATTTAAAAAAAATGTTCTTTCACGTTGAAGTGTGTTGCAATTACATTTCTAACAAAAAAAAAGAAAGATAGCAAAGAATAAATGAATCCTTTAGATTGCCAGGTTTCTTCTTTGAAGAGCTGAGAGTTCAGGATCATCTCTGAGATGAATGAAAGCAACCCATTTGTTGTATATTTTGAAAGGAAAGTAAAAGCATGATCCTATTCAGAGATATTCGTCCGCTATGATAAGAAATGACTTGGCAAAGAACAGGCTCTGCCTATCTAAAAAGCATTTATAGGCCATTTCAGGGAGATTAGATTGTAGATATCGTCTAATTGCCATAAACTAATTTCCTTGTTCCACTAAGTATCAGGAGTTGTAAGACAAGGCAGCCTAATTATTTCCTAGAAATCTGATAGAGCCTGATAAGTGGACTTGACCTCACAGATTGAACAATGGGTGCAATGCAGATCCAAGCTTTATTTACATCTCTTATTGACCAGCCCAGCTCCGAAATCCATCTTGAAGTGCCACAGCTCTGTGCAGATGTGAGGCCATCTCTCCACCAGACTTGCTTTACAAATAGCAGAGACCTATTTCACAAATAATGGGTCAAAGACCAGCATCCAAAATGTAGTTGGATCTCCCTTCCGACCTTCCTTAATTCAAAGGGGCCTGGGTCTCTAAAAGTTTTTACAAGTGTTTACAGGGAGATGAAGCAGAAGTGAGCAGGTGTTTAAAGAAGATCATAGATAGTCAATTTGTACTGTGTATATCTGTGTATATGTATATGTATATATCTGCTTCCAAGGAAGATAAAACCAGGTTCTTCTCCCTGAAAACCAAAATACTCGTGAAGAGGATACAAGTCCTATACTGCCTCCTGAGAGGAACCAGTGGAAGCTGAGGGAAATTAGTTTAACGTGATAATGTATATGATAAGCAAATATGATTAACAAACATCAATGATATCACCCTGAATTCTTAACCCAATGAGATGCTTAAACACTCATATCATAAATATCCAATGCCAAGTTCGTTCGGTGCCTTCCATAGGCTTTTCACACTCCTTTTTAAAACAAGTAGACAGGTTTTCCCTATAAATCCCCAGAAGTTCACGCTACTAATGACTGGAAATCTAATTTCCATTCTTAGCTTGTTCTACGTCAAGTCTGTTCCTTCCATATACCCTGCCTGATGGCTTAACACCAGGGTCAATGGGTCCAATGCCATCGTTTCATCTGGGAATCACGGGTGTTATAAAAGTAAAACTCAATGATCTGACTGTGGATCTGAATTTTCATGCAGAAAGAAAATCTCTTCATCAATATTCACTTTGTTTCTAGGCAGACAGGCACCTGGGCAAATTGTCACGGCTCACATCTGAGGGTCGCATGAACCTGATAGAGAACCACATGCTCCACTGAGCAAGCGCTGAAGGGGTCATTGCTTCTGACACCATTGGAAGGCCGTGACCACACATTTTTGGGTAATTTCAGGTGCTCACGTGAGCACTGATTCATTATACATGGAAAGAGTATTTGTCCTGGTTGGGAAAGTGGCATGGATATTCTTACTATTTTGGGGATCGTTGCAGCTTGCAAATAAACTTTGTAACCTAATACTGTGTGTGTGCATGTGTGTGTGTGTCTAGAAGACTGGGTCGACTGAACTACAAACCCCTTGCTATCCAGCTGCTAATGAGACCTTAGTATACTCAAATCCAGTCTGTGATATTGAGATACACAGCTCTTTCAGTTTTTCCCAGCATCCAGGTTCTCCTTAATGCTGTTGATCCTTTCTGAACCCATCCCAATTGCTCAGTGGTATTTTGGATGCAGGATCCACAAAGGTCAGCTACAGATGGATCACAGTCCTCTTGCCCTGTAGCGTGAGGAAGTCCTGATGCACAGGGCCCAGGATTGCCTTCATAAATTGTTCAATAAGACTTATCTAAGATAATAATGATTATAATAATAATGATAATGACCGTAATAGTAATAGTAGCAATAGTAAATCTTAATCTGTTGGGCTCTGGCATGGATGAAGTATGTTAGACAAAGAAGAACAATGCTTGTTGGGATTATGCGAAGCAGGCAGATAATTTAATACACATGTTCTGGGTTTCTGCCCTCTGGTCAGTGGTTTCTGGGACAGAGACACACAGTAAGGAGCACATTCTCAGAACTGACAGGGCAATACTGGTCTCCCAGTACTGGCTATTTAATTTATTTAATGAACTGGATGGCATAAATAACACCCTGAGGAAAGAGCAAAACAAATACATCACCAGGTTGAGATCAACAGCAGCTGATGCAGTGGCAATTCTTCTTAAAAAGAAGCTGGCATGGAGGTTTTCCAGGTATGAGTTTATGGTAGAGGTTTGAAAATTTTTTAACAGCTGACTGGTTTAAAAGGGCAAGACTGGTCTGAATTACGGTGTAAATGAAGCCAAACTATGTACTGGCTAGTCTAGAATAAAAGTTGATGAAGCCTAAGTAGACATAAATCTTTAGACATTTTTTGGAAAAGTCTTTTATGCTGTAATAATGTTAGCACTTGTTATTAATACCTGGCTTTTCATTAATAGAAGTCAAAACACTTTACAAGGGAGTTCAGTTTCATTACCCTGTCATTATAAATGGGGATTTTGAAGTAAAGGGATCAGAAGTTACCACTCAGAAGGCCAGAGGGAAAGGGAAGAAGAGGACCACGTATTCTGAGTTCCCATCCAACACGCTCAGAACTTGGTGTTTGTGTAAAAGCAGAGATCAAATTCTGGGTGGCTCCAGAAATATATCTGAGGACAAGCTTTATTTAATTACCAGTTTTAGAACCAAGACATGAAACTCTCGCACTCCACCCTTCAATCTGGCCCTCTCTTCACCCAAGAGACCAGAGCAAGATGCAGTTCTCAATGCAGTATGTGAGCATTCAGAACACTCCTACATCTGTACAAGGTTGGCTCTCCCTCAGCCGATTTCACAAGACAGAGGCAAGCAAAGACTGTTTTGACTCTTTAAATAACAATGGAAAAGTTGCGTCTTTCTGCAAAGTTTCCCCCAGATTCTTTTTTGGAGGGGGATGAAGCACATTAAATCAAAGATGCAGCTCACATCACAGCCCAAAATGCCTGGTCATCCATGCTACCCATTTGTTGACTCACCCCCCAACTCTGGTCTAGGGAAGCAAGTTGACTTTCCAGGCTGCAATCTTGGGGCAAAAGAGGCCTGGTTTGTAGTCAGGCTGGTTTGTCCCTCCATGCAATGAGGATATAAGTGAGCCTAACCACTAACCTAGTCTTTAGCCAATGAAATTCTCTCTTGTTTATTCTTATTTGCCTACTTAACTTCTCCTTCCCAATCCCAGACGAAAGAAGAGGAGAGAGTTGACATAATATGTCTTGGTTTAGATATTTTTGGGCTGAATCCATCCATGAGCTCCTGAAAACAACATTGCAGAGAGTATCATATTTCAGAGCTTTGCTTTGTACCTTACTTGAAAAAACAAAAAACTATACATTCTAGCTGGGGAATTTACTTCAGATGAAAGCCAAGAGGGGAAAAAGGTGTGTATTATTGTGGAGTTCTGCTGCTAGCCATTAAATGCAAAACCTCATGTCAATACATCTTTTTGAGACCTCTTGATACAATGAAAATCTATTTCTTCACCCATGATTTCCTATAAAAATTCATCCAGGAGAAATACCTGGAAGATCATGAGAGAATTTTTACTTTCCCTGGCTAATCTCATGGACTGAGCCAAAATTACAGCTTAATTCTTAATGAGTGGGAATGTGGGAATGAGGGTAAAGAAAAAAGCTCATTCTAGTTTTAAATGATAACCCCTTGGCTGACAATCAGTTGACAGTAAATGGCAGGAGGTGTAGAAGAGGCATCTATAAATAGTAAGAGACCTAAGATTAGACTATCCAAGCACAGTGAACATAACTTTCTGGTACATCCAAAAAAGTTCAAGTCCTATGATATTATGATGTTGGTCAAGATACAACTTGTATGTTCCTTAAATAGTAGATTAAGTCATTCTCTAACAACAGACTCCAAGCCAAATCCCAGGAGGACAGGAATAAAATAAGAACAGAAATTTAGGCCTGGAAGGGACCTCCTGAAATCATCTCATCCAGTTCTATTCTCTGAGGCAGGATAATTACTCCTAACAGATGTGTCTCTGACCTGTCTTTAAATACTACCAGAGAAGGAGATTCCAGGACATTACTGAATTTAACATTCGTAATATCATACTTAAAGAAAATGAATTTTTACCATTTATCAAGCCTCTTGTTCTTCTCTCAGGAGACTCACAAAATAAGTGATCTACTTAACTTCCACACTTCTGCATATGAGAGGATTCATTGTTTTTTATACCGGACAAACATTTAAAGCTTATAATGTGCATTCCATGGCTTTTTATATGTCCAGGATATAGCACCTGATGATGACAGTACTTGAAAAGCAGAATTTCCCCATGAGTTACTATTCTGCCTGCTAATGAACCCGAAGTATCATTAACTGTAATTGGTTCCAACTTGGACATATCCAGTCTCAATCTTGTGTGGTTTTCTCCAGAGCTACTCGACACTTCCAATGTGATGTGAAGTCCTGGTCGAGGGGTTCTTACTAAACTCAAGCTTTCTTCTGAATGTGAGAAAATAATATGTTCTTCATTTAAAAAAAGGAAGCCTACTGCCATCTAGAACCTCAATATAATGGAAAAGAACGAAACAAAACAAAACTAAACAAGAAGAGCTCCTACTTTTAGAGGAAATATCATCTGGGAACCATAAACAATTTTAGAGATTCCAGGACATCAGCAAATTGTGATTTTATAACATGACATCATACTTCACTGCGCCAGAATAAATGTATTTTTTAAAAATGTTTTTTGTAATGAGGCACAAGCAGCAATTTAGTGTCTTTAAAAACTGAAATTAGAGAATCTTTCGCTTATGAGCACCCTGTGAAAAAGTTTTTCTTGTTGTTAATTTTATCAAGAAGATATTACTTTTTCATTTCAAGAATCCCTTACCATTTAGCAATGACAGCTTAGAAGGGCTATTAGTTGTTGCTAGCAATATTATTTTAGTGTATTTGTTTGCTGTCCAGTGTCCCTTCCAGATATACACAGATGGCTCAAGAAATTAGGTCAGAGATCTAGTAAGGACACGGAGTCAGTGCTAAACTTTTCACAGTGGCACCTGAGGCTGGATTCAACTTCTGATTCTGACATGTGAGTTAATTTAAATTAGCAAAAAAATAAAAGTAGCCAAAATGTCCATGTGACTTAAGAGAAGGGTTTGATTACTTAACCAGAGGTGCCTGATACTATTTGAGATGACCAAGGGTACCTTTCCTGGACTGTAACAGCCAGCCCAAAAGACCTGAGGTCTTCTGTAGGACCTGTGTCATATACGAAACATCCACGTAGACATCTCATATGCTCTATATGTTGCAACATCACTAGGTGCCTTTCCATAGGCAAATAGAAAGAAAGGGAGAGAAGTGTTTCTGCCTGTAGCACAGAAAGGAGTGCATAACTGAAATATATTGCTCAAAATCATATCTTACTAAGCTTATTCAAAAGTACTCAAAAAAAGTACATTAAGTTTTAAAGGCCCTTTCAATCTAGCGGAAAAAAATTTCTAATAAATTGCAGTGTTTGGAATGTAAAGCTAAATTAATTCAGCTGTGAAATGGAGCACATTTAAGAGATGATGGTGATTTACTAGAATGATCTTTCAAAGGAAAAGGTGGCTCCCCTGCTTCAGGACTGAATGACTTTCTGGAAGAAGTTCCTAAGGCAAACACCTGTTACTGAATTCAGGAGAAGAGAAATAATTTTTGCTTCTAGCTCATGCTTTCCATATCAGATTTAAAACCTTTCTGGTGTTAAAACTCTTACAAGCCAGATGCACACTCTGGCCTCCTGGGTATCTGTTCATTGCCTTAGTTTCCAGGCCATGCTGATTTTCACATTTAGTCCAAAAAGTCTGCTCTCGAGTCACAGCTAAAGTGAAATGCCTTTCCTTACTTTTCTCACTGTAACATAACCAGTCTCAACTGCTTGTCTTGCCTTTGTCTGAATTTAAATTCAGAAATCCAGATATTACAAACTCAGAAATTCAGCACCGTGCTCTGCAAAAGGGGGAATGTCACCAGCGCAAAGATCTTCAACAGAATTAATGGGTAAATCTGGCCAGACTGTTCGTTGACAGTCATATAATGCCACCTCTGTGCACACATTTGATTTCCCAGGTAACTTCTCCAAGAAAAATCCATCAAATATTAAATACTAATTAGTTGAGAGGTAAAAAGGACCTTATTACTTCTTGATTAGCCCATTCAGCCAGGCTTCTCCTCTCTGCTTCACCAAACATCTTCACTTCCATAGGCAATGCCCATTCCAGGAGATGGAGAGAGACTGCATGGAGACTCCTGTTACACAAGGGGATCAGCACTCAACTTGCACAAAAAAGTTGAAATCCCTGTTTTATCTCTGCTAATAGATGAGGTATTTGCACTGGAGTTTTCTGTCCTCTGACTGGGTCAGGAGACCACCGACAAAGTTGCTCAGCTCTTAGGCACAGCAGTCAGCGGAGAGGCATCATACAATGGTAAATCTGCAAAAAATAAGTAGCAAGATGAGGATGGGAATCAGAGTCCTACAGTCTCTGTTTTTTCTCTATGCAGTGGATCTGTGGAGTCTGTAGGCCAAAACATTTGAAGTTTCTAGAATGTCCACAAGATTAGATGGCAGGGAAACATCCACATGACCAAGCTATTAGATGGCGGCTCAGTAAAAAGACCTTCTGGTGTCATTGCAGTTACTCAACTGTGTCACTTAACAAACCAAAGCCTTCATGTGCTGGTTTAATTAGGCTTACACTGTTCAGATCAAGAATCACATGTAACAAGTGAAGCAGAGTTCAGGGGTGACTGCGTGCAGCTGCTAAAAGCTGCTCTGCAAGCAATCAAGCATGCAAAAATAATAATAATAAAAAAGCCTGAGGATATACTTTATTCAGCTCAAGCATGGCTCAGCAGGAGGACTAGAGCCTGGATGCATGAAGGACTGTAAATCCCACCAAGGTATTTCCAGGATTGTTTCCTGAGAATCCCATTTAAAGAAGGAAGTGAGTCAAGCTGCTGGTGTACTTCCATAATTTCTCATGCCCTGGGGATAAAAGTCAACGTAGCCCTGGAGGTGGCGATACATGGTTTCTTGATGTAGGCTCAGATACAGGGTTTCTTTGTTATAGATCTGTGTTATTTGATATGCAACAGGAAAAGTACAAATTTGAGGGATCCTGACACATTTGCTGGGACTCACCTGTGCTGAAATAGGCATCTCCACTAGAGCTAGTTGTTCAAGATTCCTTTCAAGTGGCAAAAGAACCAAACCATAAAGGTAATTTCAGTGTCTGGCTTCATCATGCAAGCAGAAGAATCCTAACAGAGTGAATTTAATCCTCCAGTGAATCCTAAAAGTGCCTTTTTTTTGTCAATGGGTCCAAAAGACAGTTAACCAAGCAGTTAGTATGTGTCAGGTTAGGTCAAAAGAACTTGGCATCATAAATGAAATTGGATTTGGGAAGAGGACTTTCAGTTGCTCTCAGAGCTACCTCTGATTTGGCAGTGTTAAGTGTAACCATATAAAGATAATGATGAAGGGTTGCCATTTACAAGATTCAGATGCAATTTTCTGCACTAGCACAGGGTCTCTGTGCACCTTTGATGTAACACAGCTGTCTGCACACAGGGTATCTTCCATGTGCCCCAGGTGCTACAATGGGAGGATGCAGGTCTCCTACAAGTCTTCAGCCATATCTTCCATCCCATGTTGAAGTCATCTTTAAGGCATCTCCATTGACACAGGATTCCTATATATGCATAACTTAGGAGAGCCCTTAATTTTTGCATTCCCCTACTCAAAACAGTAAACCCCATCTTTCACCTGTCCTACAGGTTGGTAAGGAGCAGAGGGAATGTGGTGAGGGTTTGTTGTGAAGATGCTATAAAGGCATTGACCTGGAGGCACTCAGGTATGTGAGGAATTTCAAGGTGAGACTCTTGGCTGCCTTCTTATTCCTTCAGCCAGGCATAAGCCATGACAACATAGGGTCAAAATGGAGTTAAGGTTCAGTGGTGCTCTGAAAGGACACTCAAGAGCTATTCCCAGATAGGAGCTATGACACATCCAGACCATTAGAGAATATCAGGACCCCAGCATAAAGCTCCAGATGCAGTTCTGTGTATCAGATGCCGAGGAAAGCGTGGGAAGAGCAAGGAGTCAGTGACATTGCTCTGAAGCCCTAGTTCCTCACTGCAGGAGGTGATAATCTGCAGCTGGCGTCCAGATATGGACTTTAGTGGAACACCTGCAGTGACTTGGGCCTGGACTTCACCCACACTGACAGTAAAAGCACAATAAAAACCAGCACTCAAATGAAAAACAGTATCTCTGCTGCACTGCACCAGTTTGCCTGATGAACCTGGAGCTCCAGATAACAATTCCACTTGAAATAGGTAATGATGGTTAACAAACAGCAGCCCAGTTACTGTAGACAAAGCTGAGGGTGGTGCACAACTGAAGAAAACAGCCTGATCATGTTTCTCCTCTGACTTTTCCAGACCAGCTGCTGCCAAAGAAGAGAGAGGGAAAAAAAAAAAAAAGGTGGAGAGGAGAGAGAAATTAAAAAGCAGGAGCTCTAAAATTCTTATACTCTGGAGAATTGGAGGAAAACAATGTTTTCCCACATTGACAAAGGTCTCTCTTCCTATACCCAGTGGGTCAGGTCCAAGCCTTGCTGGAGTCAATGGATAGTCTGAGTTAGACTTATTAGGCTCTGGATCAGACCCAAGGTTCCCATAATGATGGCTAAGCCTGACCTGCCTACTGGGATGCCTTTAGGCTTGATAGAGCCAACAAAAACCTTGCCCTCTCAAGAACATTTTTGTTTTCATGAGGTTAGGCTGCTGGAACCAACAAAGCTTCTTCACATCTGGACTGATGTCCTTGTAGCCACAAGCTGCTTTGCTATGTGACATCCCCATGGGAGATTATTTCTGGACACCAGGATACATACAATTATTTTACCATTAGCTGCCATGTCAACATGACTGAATGCATGCCCAGAGATACCCAGGCACAGATACTCTCTTCTAATCCTCCTTTTCTGAACTGCAGTGGCAGAAAAGTGACAAGCTTGTATCTAGAAACACTTCAATGGGTTATTTCCCCAAAGCATGTTGTTATCTCCAGTTGCCACCTCAGCAGCATCCACTATTCCCACCATTTTAGCTGCTGTGCTCCTGTCTGGAGTCCTATCACGGTGTCTAGATATCTTGAAGTTCAGCTATTTCAAAAGCACACAGCAGATCCTCAAACCACATCATCAGGCCATCTGCTGTTGCTGCAGCTAAAAACCAGGAGGCAGAAATACAGACCTAAACTTTTATACCACTTTTTGACTGAATTGCCACAGAAGATGCTCTCAGCAATCAGCTCATGTGGAGACATTTACATTACAAAGATCTGAATTAATCCCACCCGCCTTCTCAGGAGTTGTGGCTGTGGTTGCACCAGTTTGACTTTGCATCAGTGCGCTACAAACACTATCAGGTCAAAAAACCAGCCCAGATCTTCGGTGGGAAAACAAGGACAATCCAGTTGCTCTCAAAGTAGAACCTGTCTTTGCAGGTCACATCAAGTAACTCAGTCCTTGAGAAGTTTTCCTCTCTTTTTCCTTTGCCAGTGTTCACCAAGGTAAGGCACTCTTCCCCACCTCCCAGCAATCATCTATCATCCTGACTAGATGGCTAAGTCTACTGCTCATCTGGTCAAAGCTGGAAATATGTCTGGTTATATGAGATTCATTAAAATACTTGATAGAGAGGACAGCAAATGAGGTTTTTTCCCACCTGTGCAGGCTAGCATTAATCCATTAAATTGGAGGAGTCAGATTCTTATTTAATGTAAATAAGCTTATTTGCAGTGAAATCACTTTTTCTGTAGGAACCAAGAATTTAACCCTAAAGGGAATCTCAGAGCCCACTGAGATCAACAAAGAATTTTCTATTTGGCCACAGACTTTGGATCAGACATTTACTTGCATTAGAAGAAGTGGCTGTAAGTTCCAAAGTCACTGTTTTTGAATATTCATGACAAGATTATTCTTCTTTGCATAGAAATAAACATCTCTTGATGTGTTTCTAGCCATGAGATACATCTTGTGGGACATTTTTAACATCTTACCAGAGTTTAAACCTTCAGGCCTTGAAAGTTTGCTTTCACATGAATTTTCACCTGCAGAAAAATAAAAGGAGGCTGTTACAGAGCCGTGTCACTCAGCTGAGAAATGTTACAATTTCAAGAATAATCGTGAAGAAAAACTTCCATGCAATTCTTTAGTGCTTTTACAACTGACATTTTGATGGCACTCATGAGCTTTCAAGGAGGAAGTAAATTTTAAGGCTACTTTAGCTCTGGAAAATGCAGCCAAGTACATGATATAGGACTGATTAGTGAGGGATCAAGTGCAATTGGTTCTTGGTCCTTTTGTTCAGCCCAGGAAGAAAGCTTTTAAACTGTATCCCTCTTCTCCTCAGCATTCCCAAAGTGGCTTTTCTAACCAGTCCACCAATGGTCTGCATTCATAGTGGAAGTTGGTGGTCCCAGGCACCCAGTTTATGAGCACTTTGTCATATCTGAAGCTCTGTTTCTGCCAGAGGTTACAAAAATTATGGCAGCAATGGGAGTCTTTGGTAGATTGAAAATGAGATGGGATGTTACCCGCAGCAAGTTAGAGTTTGGATCACAGGATCCAGTCATGTAGTGTTTTCATGACAAAAACAGAGCACAACCCTCGGTGACATTGTTAGAGCTACACAAAGCAAGTGACTGGAATATGTCCCTCTTGATGTTCAAAGCTTCTCTCAACGGGGTGTTCTTTTCAGCTGCTATTTCTTGATGCTAATGTGACTAGTGATAACGTAAAACCGCAGTCCAAGCTTTGAGTTTGAAGAAAAAAATGAGGCAAACCTGAAGAAAAACATCATCTGCCAATTTTGTGTGCTAGCGTGTGTGGTTTGGGGAGGAAGGCGGGGAAAGGGAGTATTATTTTCTTTCCGAAGCAAGAATATCTTGTTAAGATCATCCAGGAAATGAAAATGAATGAAAACAATTGAAATGGCAGGAGAAGCTATTGCTGTCAATTTGGGGGGTGCGGAGGGGCGGGAAATGAAGACAAACCAAAAATGCTCACTTGGCATACATGTGAGGTTCGAGGGCACTCTTTCTTGGCTGGTCCTAGCAGGAATATTTAGCTGAGTCAAATGTCTGAAGGAAGTAACCAGCCAGCTGGGCTAGCATAGCTAAGATACACTAAATTGCAGTCACAGCGGCACGCAAGGGGAGGATGTGGCTGGCATCAGAGCCAGCTGACTCTGATCCCTCATAACAAATTACTCCCGGTCATCAAACTTGGTGCAGAGAAGAGCATTCATGACTTTCAGCACAGTTCCTGAGCCATGCTGGAAGCTTTCACAAGAACGATTGCTTTTTTTACTGCCCTTTTCTTGTTTACCTGTGATTTTACCCTGTTTTCTGCAGGACAATAGCAGGCTGGGGTGTTGACAGCCTCGTTGCATTTGTGTGCAGCAGATGTTGTGAAACATCTGCTTCCCAGCACAGAAGGAACCTCTAAAGCTCCCAAGAATGCTAACAGCTTGTCAGAAGTATCTTTTTTTATACAAATTTTATTCTACACAATCCTTTCAGTGGCAGCTTCCTGGCATCGGGATTTATTCTCATTCAAATGAGCACAATGCTTAAAAAAGAAAGGGAAAAAACCACCCAAAACGTTGAGGCCAAGTCTTAGAACGAAAAGGTCAAGGGCATAAAGGTGTGAAAGCTCCTGGAGGAGCCAAGGTGTTACTGGGCCATAGCCTCTCAGTGAGCCAAACTGAAAACTAGCACGCAGACTTGACGTCATCCATTGACACTTGGTATTTTGGAGGGATAGGATGAGCTAAGGAAATCAGTCCTGGTCATTTCCCAACCTGTAATTTATTAGGCTACATCATTGCCACTCAGTGCAGAGCTCCTCCTTTCAGCTGGAAAGTTGGTGTCTGTCTGGATGCTCCGATCAGGAGTAGGGAATGAAAACTACAGCTGAGCAAATTTTTCACTCCAAAAAATGTTTTCTGGGGGAAGCAGAAGCCTAGGAAGGCACAATATGGATCTTGAAAATTGCAGATTGGAAATTCCCAAAACACTGTTCACTTAGTTAATTGTTTCCTGTGGGTAGGAAGGACTTTAGAGCAAAAATTCTGGAAAATTTAATATATTTTTATCTTTGTTTGTTTGTTTGTTTTAAATGCCAAATGATATGATACTTAATGTTATTTAATGAAAGCATCGAGTTCAAAAAAGTTCACAAATAATCCACAATGCTTTGCTTTGCCAAAGGCTGTCTTCTCTGTCTTATCATCACACAGAATCGCTCGGTTGGAAAAGACCTCTGAGATCATCATGTCCAACCACTCCTGTCTACCCCCTAAACCATATCCTTCAGTACCTCGTCTACCCGCTCCTTAAATACATCCAGGGATGGTGACTCCACCACCTCCCTGGGCAGCCTGTTCCAGCCTCTGACAGCAACACATTCATTTGCAAACTGTCAGTGAGTAGAAAAAACCCCAAAACATTCCCAAGAACTGATCTTTGTTCTCCAGATTTTTAGTATAAACCTATCTGAATCCTCCGGATCAGTGCAGGCCTCATCCCCTGGTGATGCTCACATCACATGGGGTGGAGTTCTGGCCCAAATCTTCAGCTGTTTTGCTGTGGTCCCAGCAAAATAAATTCACTTTATGTCCTGGATGTGTGCTGAAGACCAGGCGAGCTCCTCCCAAGTGGTCCGCTGGTGGGTGGGTTGTGTAGGCTGGAATGTCAAGGGTAAGCAGACGGTTTATCCACATGCACAGATCATATTCACCTGGCTGTACATCAGCAGTAACCCCTGGGAAGTCATTGCTAATTCCGATTTGGCTTGCACCTAGGTGGGTAACGTGGGCTTAAGTGCAAAAGCTCTTTTGGAGTCGGTTGTGGCTTAGCTCAGCATAGTCTGTGCCGAAACTTGTTTCTGCGGAGGACTCTCACATTTCCATCTTGGATGGCTCACCTTTAATCAAAATAAATAATTTGGTTCCATTAAATCTTCTCATTCTTTTTCAAGGTTTGCTCGGTCTGATATTTCTCTAGCTCTATCCAGAATTTCATACTAGAATATAGTAGATTTTACACAGTTCCTTAATAGCTCTTGATGCTTCCCTATCAGTTTTATTTTTTTTAAGATATTCTTTTTATTAGCTATTTTATAGAAAGTGAATTAGGGCCTAGAAATCCAGATTTCAGATGGTTGGTTTACCTGGATTGCCCTATCTGCACTGAGATACCCGAAAGCACAAAGAACGTAGTTTGCTGGAGAATTAAATGCTCTTTATTGGGTTCTACTTGTTTCAAGTGATATAATAAGGTAAGGAGTGAATTTTTGGGATTTTTTTTTTCATTTTTATCAAACTGAAGGAATCAGAAAGAAAGGTTAAGACTCTTGTTGCCTGAAAGTGCCAAAAGATGTATCTCGAGGTGTCTAAGATTCCCTAGTGCAGCTGAGGCATCTATAATATTCATTGAAAAAATCTTCCAAATTGTTTTTAACTCAATGTCCTTTGGTCAGTGAGTTCACTAGGTGTGTGGATTGATACAGGTTTTACACAGTTCACTATTCATGAGTTTGTCCCTCAATGACCCTATGACCCTCATAACCAAATCAGTTTTCCTTGCAATTTGGAGAACAATCATGGAACCCATCAGAAAAGCTAGGTAAGCTGAAAAGTCATATTTCTTTTCCTCTCCGTCCATTTCATTTCCTTGTAAAGGACATCACCTAGAATCATAGAATGCTTTTGGTTGGTTTTCCTTTAAAATCATCAAGTCCAACCATCAATCAGCTTCTTCAACCCTATGTTGAAAGGACCAAGAGGAATCTTTGAGACCAGCGCACACAAATGTGTGCAGGTAGGATGACATTTCTCCTGCACATGCTCTGAGTTATCTGCGTATGAATCAGATACAGATATCTTCGAGACTTGTGCAGCGTTATTTCCTCTGTAGCTGAGTAGCTAAACCCTGACAGCTTCAGAGGTTTAGGGCCTCGTTTTTAAGATGCTCTGTTTCTGATATTGAGACTAAATTGAGTGGTTAAATACTTGATGTAACCTCATGCTGTTCTGCTAACATCAGTGGTGCATGGCTGATTTGGACTGAGCAAAAACCTAACCCTAGATCTAGTATGCGACTCACTATAAAGAGTTTTACATGAAAACAATCTCTCCAAAATCTCTCTTGACAATATTAAGGCCCAAGTATTAAAACATGAAATCCAGCATGCTTTCAAACAATTTTCTGCAGAACACTGCCAGGGTACCAGAACAGTTCAGGAGGACCACCCTTGGGAAATAGGTTCATGTACACAAGATGAGTAGTTCAAAAGAGCTTTACTGTTTTGGTTTTTGTTTGGTTTTTTTTGTTTAATATTTTAAAATTGCTGTTGTGTACATAGTGAAGAAGGTGAAAGATTTAAAATGTTAATTTAAAGATCGCTTGTGGAAGGAACTTGTCTACATGTTGGAGTCTTCATTCCAGTAATGGTCTCTGTGTTGCCCATGGGAATCTTCTATTTGACAGGAAAACAGTCTAAGAAAAACTCCGTTTTATTATGGGTTAATCTGCATTACCTTATCATAAAGTATAATTATTTAATCTCCAAAAGGCTTACCTTTTTCAGTCACAGCTATTCTTGCTAGCAGATAGAAAGTATCCTACTCCTTCTCCCCACCTGACCTTTCTCACCCACACTGCTTTTCCTTTTATTATCTTTTTTATTAATATAACTACCTGGCTGCAAATGTCAGCATGCTCAAGGCAAGGTGACCAGACACTCGCATTTTATAAGCAGAAGAAAGAAAGTTTAGCATACTTTGTTCTTTCTCCAATTTCCCCATTACTTTGCCCTTTACAAGACCCTGTGTTTTTTTCCTACCGGCCTGCCCCATCTATTTTCATTGTGCACCTTTAGATGTTATTGCATACCACAGGGGGGGCTCCATTGGACCCAATTCAGGAGCATCCTTGCACTGTCACTGTTTTTTTAGGTTTCTCCATTTGGCAAGGGGTGTGTGCACATCATGCACGTATGTATAAATGCTTAGCTTTTCTGTCATGCTCCATGGTGACACCAAGTTGTCTAATTCTGCTCTGACAAAAGTTTAAAAGTTTTTGATCCATTTGGGCCAATTCATGGCTATGTTAATAAATAATATCAGTCAGGGCCTGTTCTTGGACTGATACAAATAAATAGTCTCCCTCCCACATACCCTAAAATAAGCAGTCACAGGCAATCTTCCCATTGGGAATGAACTTGTTTGTGCTATCCCCCAGCTGTGCTCAAGCATTGTCTAAACATTTGCTTTTGGACACAGGTCAAAGCTGTGCCAGGGGCTGCGCTAACAATGTGATGGTGTGGGAGGCTGCGGGACACTGCTCAGATCCATGACTTGGCTCTGTTTAATTTACTGGTATAGACATATAGCCTTCAGCAAAAATAAAATCAAGATCCAAAGGAATAATCTAGGTTAGTTAACCAGCTGTAGCACAACAGTGAGCCAAGAAGGACTCCAGGAGAATACTTCCTTTTTCCCAATTGCATCACAGTATTTTTCATAGATGCAACTATTTACACATTTTGGCAAAGGACTTGAGTGAAAAAACAGCTTGTCAAGCTCAGGTTTTCTGCATGTCTTTCATGCTGTCTGATCAGTTCTTAATTCTTCAGTCACACTACTGAAGTATTTACAGGATTTACTCCTTCAGGAGTTTCTGGTGTGTCTGAAAACATTTGCAAAGCTTTGGTATTGTAAGCTTTGATTCCTGTTACAGTTGGTATAACACAGTGATTTGTTCCTATTATGTAACTGTCATTTTAGCTCCCAGCATCGCGTTGCATACTGCAAAGTCCCAACCCACAGAGCACTTCAGCACTTGCTCTGGTTTAAACACAGATTATCCTGTTGGTTTTAAGGAGCATTGGCTGAATCTGCGGCTTTGCCACCCTATGACTTTGATACAGAAAGATCTACAAAGAAGGCAGAAGGGCCCAAATCTCCCAGAGTAAGAACACACTGAATTCCCTCTTAGTCCTAATGATGCAAAAACCTTCGAAGTTTAGTAAGCCTGTACATGCTGTTGGACCTGAAAATCAAGTTTGCTCTGATCTGATTCCTCAAAGGGGTTGTAAAAATGTATTTTAGACTGGTGGAAAAATTCTCCTTCTGTATCAGATTTATACCTAGAAACCATGTCCTGAATTCAGGTACCAAATCCAATCCAGATAAGATACTGACTGGGTCCCTGGACAAGCTACACTTGTCCCTCACTTAGGTTTTTTGCTGAGGACAATGAGTTGAAACATATGACTAGGTTAATGACCTATTAGAGAGCAGTGTAGGGG
>NW_010206386.1:35488-65746 GCF_000695765.1 Mesitornis unicolor | reverse complement strand
TCGCGGGCGGTGTGTGAACGGCCGAAGCGGTGAGGGGATTGGAATCGTGCAAAAGGTAGTCCGGGGCCTGAGCCATGGCGCCTTTCTTTGCGTGGCCGTTGGCGGGAGTGTGAAATCTTGTCTGCGACTCGGGGTTCTTTGCAGTGAACTCGTGGGTACCTGGCGGTGACTTCTGCAACCGCTTCTGCCGTGAAGTCTGGCTCCTGAGGTCGCTGAACTGTGGAAGTTGGCTAGTGCTGGTGTGCCTGGCACTGCGCAGAAGTGGGAGGCAGGTGGGGTGGGCTTTTGCATCGTAACTGTGGCTTGTGCGCAGGGCAGACTATTGATTTAATAGTTAACTTTAGCAAGCAAAAAGGTCACTTTTTTTTAAATTGCAGGTACAGAAAGACTAAAAGCTGTATCGATCTGAAAGCTGTTTGGTGGCCTGTGTGAAGTGTCAGTAATACTGTCTTTGAGTCAGCAGGATATTTTACCAGGACTGTTTTTGATCAGCTCTTTTTCTGTCCAGGCAGTGATGATGTCAATGCATACTTGTTGCATTCTTAGCAGGAATTAACCTTATGAAAGCTATGAAATATTATTCCTAGTCTGTTAGTATGGCTCTCTTTCTCAAGTTCTGCTTACTTTCTGGAGAGGTAACTATAAAGCTCTCAAATGATTATTTTTTTCATGTTTATATTTGAATTGCACAGGAGTTCTAGTAGAAAATTAGCAAAGCATGCTGCCAGGGTTGCATAGCACTTCCTATCGCAAGATCCTATTTTCATTTCCTAGTAACTTTTTGAGGCTGTCTGGTTGGACTAAAACATTCCATGCCTCAGGCTCTCTATTTTAACTTTATTAAATTTTGGTCAGTTTAGTTGTCTCTTCGGCTCCCTTGCTATGGGCAAAATATTTTGAAATCTGGTCAAAATTGAACAATTACGATCTTCCTTCCATCCTCTTGAACATAAATATGTTCCTTTGGAACAGCTAGGGGAAGGGGGAGAAAGTTTGAGTATGTAACCAATCTGTTGGATCCAACTTTTTCAATAATTCAAAAGCTCAACCTTTTTTTTTTTTCCAATTTACAAATGTGAAAAATGCAGTTTATGATCAGACTTTCATATTCAGTTGGTGCTTACTGGTTCACATATAAAGAACTTGCTTAGTTTTCTTTGTTTTTCATATGAGATTCTGCATGCACAGATAACAAGACGAATGATCTTAGGGTTATAGGAAAACTACTGCCAGCTGCTTTTGCCTGGAGTACTAGAATGGAAACTAGACTTCTGCCTCTCTAGATTATCTTTATTTATTTTGTTTCCTTCCTAGTGTTTAAATCTGGAGAACTGCATACACAGAATCACAACAAAAACACTAAGTCAGAAACCCAAATCACATTGAAGTAGCATCAAGGAGCTCTGTAAAAGCCTCTCCCGCCCTTGTTTTGTAGGCTTTTCATAGTTTGTTTGCACACTGCTACTTCCCCAGGGCTGCTCTGTGACCCATTCTTTGAGATGGATTTTCTTGGGATATGAATCAAAATTGCCTGGTAAAAGAAAGCAGCATTGTCTGCAAAACCTCTTTACTTGTTGCAGCTATTGCATATGATTATATGGTGAATATAATATCTGTAAATAAAAGAAGGAAGGTGAGGAGAGTCTGGTCTCATTGTTGAGGCATTTGAATGCAGAATTAGTGTGGATTTTTTCCTCCCTCTCTTTCTGCCCCCCCAGGTTATGCATTTATTCCAGATTTCTTTGTTAATGGTGTATTAGTCACTTGGACTTACTATATTACTAATATGATGTTGCTGACACAAACAACATGCTGAAGAAGCTGGGATGCAAAGATACATAGCTGAGGTTATTTGGTATACAGTAGGTCATTGTGTATGCTGTGTTAAGGTACCTGTGCCTGAATTCATCAGATGCAGTTGTCCTTAATTTCTCTGGTTCAGTTTTTCTTCTGTAAAATGGGTATAGTATCCTTCTGTTGCCCTTGGGAGTTCTTAGGATTTACTTGGATATTGAAATAATGAGGACTAGAAAAATTAATGGGGAAAACTAATAATTTTGTATTCAGAGCAAGGTCTTAGCCATGTGTGGAAACTGAGGTCTGGGATCACATGCTGAAAAATGAAGACAGGAGGAAGCAGTAGGTTGTGAGCAGTACCAATTTTGTTTACTTAGTAAGTTGTCTGTCTCTTAGAGGTCATGAGCTTATCATCAGAAGTTGTAACGGGATGAATATGCAATAACGGGCTAAAATGAATATAATATAGGGGCAGTATTACACTAAAACTGAATGCTGATCACATTTCTGAATTCTTTTTCATTGTGAATTATTTTACGTTGTAGGATAGTATATAGAAAAAAGGCAAATGAACAGATTGTAGACCTTGCTACAGCTGATCTCGATGCAAAAAACAAGCAAAAACCTCTAATAGTATTTTTTAAAGGTTACTTTTTATCCTCTCTCAAACTTTTTTAAAGGGGAAAGAAAGAACTTAAAGTATACTTCCCACCTCTGGGTCAGACTTTCTCTCACAGTGCTGTTTGGCTCAGGCTGCTTAAAAAAATTCGTTGGGAGCATTAACCGCTGCAGGCTCTGTCATGACCTGTAAAATGGCTAACGGGGCCTGTTGTTGCACAATTGGGCTCCATCTACCATTCGAGATAGTTACAAGTGTTGGTTCAGATCTGCACGGACACAACTGCTGCTGCTTTTCTTTCTTATAGCAGTGGTAACTTTGCTGGTGCTCTTAAATGTGCTTGTTGAGGTAGAGCGTCCATAGATACAAGGTTTCTGGCTGAGGGACTTTCAGGTTGCTAAGACTTGAATTTCTGTAGATTAAACACTTTGATCAAGCATTTTCTGGCACTTCCACTTACTGTGTTTTTGTGACAATAGACTGCAATACTAAATAGAGCGTTTTCTAACAGTAATTGTGGAATGATCTTTCAAAAGTGGAAGGCAGAACCGTTGATACCTTAGCTAATGATCTATTCTTTGGTTACAGAAGGTGTGATATTTTTCAGTGGTTTGCCGAGTTAAAAATATAATCATTAAATATATAGAATGACAATGTATTTCTATTTTTCTATAGTGCAAGCAGGTATTTTAATAGAGCTTTGGAATGGTATTTAATAAAATGATGCTGCTTGTGTATGTAGATTTATTTCATAGCCAGTTGAATTTCAAAAATTCTGTATGTCAGAGTTCTTGCACTCCCAGCCTAAACTAAATACTTTCTTATTTTGCCTAGCTCTTTCTGTATTTCCTAAATAACACCGTAAGTTGGCTAGCTTTTTTTGGATCTGTTGTGTCTGTTATGTTAGGTCTGTTTCAGGGATCCGACTTGTAATGGGAACTTCTCACAGGCAAAAGTACACTTCCCACTTGCATGCATTTGCCATTTCAGGTTTCACAGTCGCTTGAGCGCTGCTCTATGTAGAGCAAGTGGTGTTGTTTTCTGCAGGTCACGTAAGATTTCTCGTAAGCATATGGTATTTCAGTCTGGAAAGCTTTGGATATATGTTTATTTTCCTTTAGAATATACTGCTCGAGTAGGTTGTTTATGGTTATTTAGCTTGCTGCTGGTGAGCCGAATGCCTTGGATGCATGGTTTGTCTTCTCTGTATCTGCACACCTTACCTCACAGACCTTCTCTATATTTTGGAGATGATGCTGGTGCCAGAAATCTTTCAGACATTACTTCTGACACTGATGTGGACTGGTCTTCCTCTGGGTTGCTTCTGATGAAAACAGTAATTTTGTTTGGCTCATTTGTGCCCGAGCTTGAGGCAACCCAGTGTGTCTGGTCCTGTTCAAGCCTATGGCCCTTGTACTTCATGTCTGCTCCGTCCAACTCTGTTCTTGTATGGGGCACTTCAGTAGAAAAAATAGATGTGCTTCAGAGGCTGTCAAGGACTTGCTCATTGCAAGGCATGATCTGGATTCCAGTGTATCTGGAATAGTTTGGACTCTTGTAGAATGGTGATGCTTGCTGGTTTGGGGTTTTGGGAGGTTTTTAGGTTTTGGTTTTGGTTTCCTCGGTGGTGTTTTTTTTGTGGTTTGGGGTTTTTTGTTTGTTTGTTTCAAACAGCAACATAATTTGTATAATTTGATAGTTTCAAGAAGCGTGTTATGTACCTGGGTTTGTTTTGTTTTGTTTTTTAGAGCCTTTCTTTCAGACTGAACTAACAAACACTGTGTCTGTTGTGGATACTGCATTGTATGTGTTGAAAAGCGGTTTGGTGGTTGTTGGTCTCGGTTTGGGTTTTTTTGGTGGGTTTTCTGTTTGGATGTGGTTTTTTTAAGTAAAATTCTGTTGACAGATGGATAGCTCGTTAGTGGACTCTTGCAATCTTGAATCTTTTTCTTAGTTTGCAATTAGAGTTGTTAAATACAGTCTGTAGCACCAGCCAGCATTTCTTGAAGGATGAGGCTTCCTTATTTGTGAACACAAAACGCCCTTATGGTATGATTAGTGTTCTTTTAATAAAGTTCTTTTAGTGAGATAGTAAGATTGGACTGTAACCAGCAGGTGGAAGTTAATGGCTTCAGTTATGTTTACAAGGTTGATTAATGTAGTTCTATAATAGGAATCTTCCTGAATCTAAAGCTTTCTTTGCTTGCTTTGAGAGAATTTCTTCAAAGAACAGTGGTTCAGCTCTGTTGGTCATGATAGAGGATTAGCAGGGTGCTCTCTGGGCTGTGAAGGAACAGGCAAGTTGGCAGAGTCTCCTTCCCACTTTCAGCCTCTTGGTGAAATGAACTGGTGATGCTAACAGTATTTACTGCCATTTAGAAGTAACCTAACATGTATGTCTGCCTCACTTACAAGGTCTGAATATTATAGGAAGTACTTTCCTTCAGCTGAGGCTCACCATTCTGTGGGAAATGCTTTCTTTCAAATGAAATGGTAAGTTTTAATAGTAACATCACTGGGGCTATTCCTCATGCTATCAACTTTGTTTCTATCTCCTGCTGGAATTGCTCAAGCTGAATATAGCATGTGTAAGCGCTATTTTGTCTGTGCACTATATGCAGACATTGTATGAAGCGTAAGAAAGCATTAATATATAATTCCTGATACTACCAGAATCTTCAGAATGATGCTGTTGTACTGTTTTATCGTTGTAATATCCCCTGATGCTCTTTTCTTGGCCTGATTTAGTGGTAGTTGATTCTTGACCTATCTAGCTGGAACAAAAGAATAACAGGATGTTATTGCCTGGAGCAGTTGTTTACTACAACGTGTACTCTCTGTCAGACTACTCAGACATTTTTATATTGGCTTGCTTAAAAAGAGCTGTCTCGTAGTCTAGCGGATACCAACGTTTTGTTTTACATGAGATTAACCATCCTGGTTTTGGTGTTTCTTTGCGTTCTGTGTGAATGTTTTCTGTTGAAGTACATTGAAATGGCAATACCAAAACTTAAATCAAAGATAAAAATACAAAGGCCAATGAAATGAATTTTTCAATACCCGTCAAATAGGTACTCTGAAGAACCCTTGTTCTAATTTAAAAACCTTTCTACTGCTATACAATTATTTTAATTTATCTGAAATTTGTATGTAACTTCCATACAGAAAAAGCAGTTTGATGTGTAAGTTGTTTGAGTCTGACTCCAGTCACTCATCTACTGGAGATTTGGTACGTGTCAGAAATCCTTGTTCAACCTGAGAAATGGATTGCAACTTGGTGAAAAGTACTGTAAAACTGTTTGGACTTGAAGTGTTTACATTAACATCAGAAACCACCTTTATAGGCGCTGAATTAGATAATAGCATGTTGTGTGTTTTGTCTGACTGCTTTAAGTGAACAAGAACAGTTAGTAGTGTAATATGCTCATAGTTGAATTATTGAGTGTTGCAGATGTTAACAACTGGCAAAGGTAAACGCCTCTTGCTGGTGCAACATTGTAGTGTTTCCATGCACAAAATGAAAAGCCTTGAGCTGTTTTCCCTCCTTCTCCCCTGACTTAGGTATAGGTAGCAGCTGAAACTTGTAAGATGATAAGTTATAACTCTTTTTTTGTAATCTTGTGAATCTTATCACATTTTGTTTGTTTAGGAAATATTGTATTATTTACAGTCTGTGGAACTGGCAATGCACTTTGCATGCACACACATGTACACCTGCACGTGCACATCCTCACAGACCAGAGTCTGCCTTCCAGGACTCAGATGAGGATCAGACTTTATAATGGTTCTCTGGTTTTATGGGTGTTTTGTATTATAGTCATCACCATGTCACCATTTCTTAATTTGTGCCTTCTTTCTTATCCTTCTGCATTTGCCTCTTCTACTACCTGAAGGGAGGTTGTAGAGGGGTGGGTGTTGGTCTCTTCTTCTATGTAACCAGTGACAGGACAAGAGGAAATGGCCTCAAGTTGCACTAGGGGAGGTTTAGATTGAATATTAGGAAAAATTTATTTACTGAAGGAGTGGTCGAACACTAAAACAGGCTGCCCAAGGAGGTGGTGGAGTCACCATCCCTGGAGGTGTTCAAGAAACCTGTGGATATGGCACTTCAGGACATGGCTTAGTGGGCATGGTGGTGTTGGGTCGACGGTTGGACTCAATGATTTTAGAGAACTCTTGATGATTCTTTGATTCTGTCTTCTGCTCTGTCTTGGATTTCGTCTGCCCAAGGAGGTGGTGGAGTCACCATCCCTGGAGGTGTTCAAGAAACCTGTGGATATGGCACTTCAGGACATGGCTTAGTGGGCATGGTGGTGTTGGGTTGACGGTTGAACTTGATAATCTTAAGAGATCTCTTACAGACTTAATGATTCTTTGATTCTGTCTTCTGCTCTGTCTTGGATTTCCACTATGTGTGGGAGTCACTCTCCCAGTTGTCATTAGGATTCTTTTCCTACCTTGTGAATTTGAGAACTACAGGGGTACGAATGGACAGGGTTAATACTGGTCCTTTACAGTCAATGACTGTAAACACCTGTAACCCAGGCAAGACCATTCTATTCTGATAAAGTTGTGAGCAAGTTTTAAACTCCTTAAAAGCTTGAAATTACTTTCCAAATGCTGTTTTCTTGCCTAAAAGTAACAATTCAAGAACTTACCACCATTAAGGTGAGTAGATTCATAGTCATTTGTGGAAATGAAACACTGTCCACTTTTGGGAGTGCCACTTTATTAGTTTGACTCTTGCTTTGCTGTGTGGAGAACTCATTTTAAAACTATTTGACACCTATTTTAATAGGTATACATAAAAAGGATTTCTGTGTTACCGTCAGTTCCAAGTATCGCAGGCTGGGAGGCATTCTTTAATGCTTGAAGTTACTGATTTTCAACACATCAGCTCAGAAACCTTCTGAGGATTTCTGTGTTACCGTCAGTTCCAAGTATTGCAGGCTGGGAGGCATTCTTTAAAGCTTTAAGTTACTGATTTTCTACACATCAGCTCAGAAACCTTCTATTCCATCATACTGTTACATGCTGTCTGTTAGTAAACAGCCTCAGCTATTTTGACCATGCACATGTACTTTAAGGTATACTAATATGATTAACAGTACAATAATGATATACCCTGGAAGTTCATAATAAGATAACTAACTTGCCGATTCAGCTCTGTTAGGGTGTTTTGCCTGACTTAATGAGACGAAGAATTTTTGGACAGTTTAGTCTCTGTTATATGTGGTAGCCTTATCATCCCGTGCGTACTCCACCTCTCAGATTTTAAAATACTATATAACCTCTAAAAAAAAATAAATCCTTGAATTTGCTAGGAGCAGACTAACTGATAAAAACACTCAGTGTCACTTCGTGTGCAGCCACTCTCTGGCAGATTCAGTAGTTTAACAAATACTTTCTTTTCCCCGATTCATATTTGGGTACTTGTATTCTCAGAGAGAACAGCTTAACAGTTCAGTTTGAATGGTGAAATGATCTGCTTATATTTTGTATATGATGCTGTGTTGTAGGCAGTTATTGTACCTCCAGTCTCCAAAGTGCCTGACAGTCAAGTGCTGTCAAAAGCAGCTGAACATACTTGTTCCGTCTATGCAAACAAGCCCTGTACAACTCTGTGCCCAGAGCTGCTGCCTTTGATGGGCTCTTGTGAGTGCACGTCTGTGCTACAGAGCAGCTGGATGCTAGGGCATTAATCCTCTAAGTCGCCTACTATGTTCAAAGCAGCAGTGAATACTCTGTAGGTATTTATGGCCAGGAAGAGACTCTTGAGGCGAGATATGGGCCTGAGAGTGCAGTTTCCTAGACAAGCTGCAGTGCTGATAGACATAGCTGGCGTGTTTCTGGTTACTGACTATGTGCCAATCCTTTCCTATGCCACCAGAACCACTGGAAGCATGACAGTGGTGGAAAAAAGTAGCAAGGTGAGCTTGAGAGTGTCTATGGTCAGTACAGAAGAGGTGCAGGCTGCAGCCTGTGTGTTTCTTGGACCACCAAAACACTCTTGTGTTGCCTGTGAATCTACAGAAGCAGTTACAGATCCACAATTTCTTGTGTGTGTGGCTACTTAGGGGGCAAATAAAGAAGCAAGGTGAATGAAGAAGGTTCAATATTGCCTTTGAAACCATGATATTCTGGTTTTGAACCTATTCCTTGTGGATGCCAGAATCAAGTCTCTGCTTTGTCTCCATGCAGAGCTTGCATTGCCTAATTTTTGGCCACATGAAATTGGCTTCAAACAGTGCTGGAGCTCTTGGAGTCCTCATTGCTTCCTGAGATCGGTGTGTTTGGGGCAGCTTTTGTGAGCAATTCTGCCTGTCATCAGTGAGAGGGGAGAAAAGGTCATATGGTCACAGCACAGACCGGTATCCTGTCAGCAGGCCTCTGCCTCCTCAGGATGTGTGGGGTTGGAGCAAAATGGGTCTTTCCAGTGTAAGTCACCTCTTGCTGCATCTGAATTGATCTGTCTGAATTTCTTCTGATACGCTTTGTGTACTAGTGTGACCAGAGAATGAGGAACCTAATCTCTTGTGCTTAAGTATTGCACTTGTTGGTTTTTTTCCTGAAGTTTCTAGTCTTTAGAAGTCAGAAAAGGAAGATGTGAACCGTTCAGTATCACCTATCAGTTAAAAAAAAATACAGAAAAAGATGTGTGGTGAGTTGTTTGGGGTTGAGAGCAATGACTGCAAAAAGTGGAAGAGAAAAAGGAGATCTGTGGGAAAGACAGTTGTGAACAATTCATGATTTTTTTAAACAGTTTTTGTTAATCGAGAAGGATATTTTTACATGACAGTTCATAAACAGAGATCGGCTTGCTTAGTTGTTCTGCTGGGCTAACTAAAATTCTGTAGCTGTCTTTGTTTGGCACTGACCCCAAACAAATAATATTCTTTCAACAAGGCATATTTAAATCAACCTTCAGCGTGCCAGCCTTAGGTTTGCAGCTTCTGGTTTCCTGAGGTCACGTACAAAGCACTTTGTATTTTTGTAAAATAGCATTCAGATAAATTCAGATCAGTATTTTGATACAAGTAAACAAACTGCATTATTAAATCAACTAAAATCTGAGTAGTGGGGATCCTGTTTCTGTGATCTCCCTTGTGTGGACTACGTTCATGCCCTGTTAGGTCTGATTCTGAGATGCCTGTGCCCAAAAATACCTTTCTAATTGTCTTTAGTTTTCTTGTGCTTGAATAGCTGAGAAAAGCTCATGGTCTAAGCAACTAAATACAGATGCAGTAAAAGGTATTTGTCTTTTAGGGCAGTTTATCCTACAGCAACGTCTGCTCTGGGTCTTTTTCTCAGAAGGAGATGGTGAGATTGTTTCTTGAGCTGGATTCTTGTCAGTTGAGTCCCATGGGCTGTGACTGAGGACCCTTGTCTTGGTGGGGAGAGGGTAGTGGTGCACCGAGGGAAGTGCAGAAGTGCTCAGTGAGAGCAGAAATGCACACGTGGCACTCTTCAGCTGGAGTGGTCTGGAGCTTGATGATGTTGGGTGTCACTGAAGCCAAGTAATTGGTAGAAGATGCATTCCAAAATAGTGTCCAATTTAAGGCAAGGGTGGCTATATTAGGATATTTGTGATATATGATAATACTAACAAAAGTCTCTTCTTAATTTGATGCCACCATAGTTTTATATTTTGTTATTAAATCTGGTCAGTTCTATTGCTGTCATAAAACATTGGTAATGTTATGTACCTTTAAGCCTGATCATGACTAAGAATTTTGAAAGCTTAGGACGTCTACTAGCAATCAGTGCTGGGTGAGGTTGGTTGGTAGGTTTCTTTTCTGAATTTTTAGATTTCCTAGTAGGAGACTGTTTCCACCTTCACCTCAGAGGAAGACAGACTTGTGTTTTGGCTGGAACTGTGGATATTGTAGATGTTAATCTCAATCCCCCGACAATCACTTCTGACTGAGAGGGTGGGAAAGACTTGCTTACTTAAAACCACTAAATATATATATATATATTTTTTTTTTCAGCTTTACCTTTTTAGCCAGTAGTCTCTGCCTCAGGATTAGCATGCAATTCCCTGTTAGCTTTATGAACCTCTCCAGTTGGTGTTGGTTAGGGAGTCCAACCCTGTGGTTATACAGGAGACAATGATAAAGCAAACTTTGAGTGTTTCCTATGTGTCTCCTTTTGAAAGCGTTTTCAATCAGTGGAATTCAGGAAGGCCCCAGGGACAACATCTGCTGCTTCACCCATTGCTTTTGGTATCTGTTTAACTCTTCAACCACCTAGGTTTGATCTGCTTCCCTCAGAAGTGTCTGACTAGCCATTGCCTACAAACAATCCTCCATCTGCAAAGCTCGTTGCTTTCCAGGGAAATGGTGCTTATTTTTCCTTTTCCTCTCCAGTCACAGCTGTTGGGTTTTTTTTTTCCTCTCTTGAATTCAGTAGCTTATCAGATGAGCCATGTAAGACTGCACAGCTATTCTGATTAACAGGAGGAGTGCAATTACTTACGTCACTCCTGTGAAGCTGTAATTTGAATAACGTGTAACCGAAATAGGTTTTTGTTTTGAGAACTCTCATACCCTGCTGACGTGTCACTTCAGAAATTCCGGTATTTTGAGCGTGATTTCTCTGTGCTGTAAACTAAAACTAGATGCAAGAATCATTTATTCTTGCCTTTTTCAAGAGTTCTTTACCGCTTTATTAATCTGCTCTGATAAATTTTATACCCTTTTTATTCCCTTCAGGAAATAAATTTATGGTCAGAGTCTATTTCCCACCCTCTGATGAATGCCAAGGAACCATTAGGTGAAAATTTGCTCAGTCCATATACATTTGTCTGAGTGTTTAGTGCAGCTCGCTTGAACGGCTAGTGAGGTACAAATGGCAACCCATTGCTAGCATCCTAACAGGTCATGCCCATGTGCACTGGAGATGATTACGCTGTTCAGCGCATGCTCTCACAAAGGTCCTTTCCTACTCTGTAGAAAGGATGGCTAAGGATTGCCTGCTGGGAAACATGGGAGGTGCTTGTGGAAACTGCTCCCAGATGCTCTTTCCCAGGAGCAGCTGGGAGCAGCAGCAGTCGCTGGGCTGTATGAATTGTGGCAATAGCGGCTTGTTCTTACCATTGCCCTAGGAGAAGGTCTTCACGAGCGTGCTCCGCAGTATGCGCGTACCGCATGCGATCTGATCCAGGCATATTGCAAGGCTTGCTGGGAAAATGGTGATGACTGCTGCCAGAACAACTTGGTATTTGAGAAAGAAGGCTGGTAGGGACCGTTGTAGGCTTGATTGGGATTCCTGGCTTGTGGGATTAAGCACTTTAACTCAGAACAAAATCCTACTCCTTTCGAATGCTGAGAAACAAAACAAAAGTAATTAGAAAACAAATAAACCCTACTGTATTGATTTAATTTTTTGTGCATGCTGTGTCTATCATTGTATGTGGATATGATGGTGCTAAGACTTTAAAAAGGGGTAAAGGTAGAATAAATTTGGTACTGAAACTTGGAGCTGTTTCTAGCAGACAAAGTAGCTGCATTAGCTAGCCTGTAGAATTCAGTGTGAATTCAAAATACTGCTAATAATGGCTTTTAGCTTTATAAATGGAAAATAGATCTGAAAATTAATCTGAATGTGTCCTTAGTATGTTATTTTATATTTTAGGATAACACGCGAATTGTCAGGGTGAAGGTTATAGCTGGAATTGGCCTGGCCAAGAAGGATATCTTAGGAGCCAGGTAAGAATGTGTGTTTTTCATGTATTAAGGGACAGCTGCTGCTTTACTTTCTTTCCACAGCTGTTTAGATCTTAGAAAATCCTGTTGTACCTCTTTCCCAAGAAATAAGAACTGTTTTAACTGGAAACCTTATAAAATGATCACAGACCATATGAATGTGAAGACACCTATTTTCTTGCCCAAGAGTCACTTGGACAGATCTTATGCATTGGCAAAACAATGCGTGAGCAGGTGTAGTTCTCTGCATGGTGAGATATTTCTGCCATGGAGGAAAGATACATACATATATTTTACTTCACGTAGACTGCAGCTGAAGTTAGAGTAGTTCTGTTAATTAAAATTCTCATCTGTGCTTTAAACACGTGGAGTGAACACAACACTAAACACTGGTAGCAGCAGGACTGTTTCAACTCAAATTATATGCAGAGGAACAGCATCCACCAGTTCTATAGATGTGGTAAACCCGTGCCAGTGGCTGCAGGCTCTGGGTATGTACCCATTTAAAAGTTAGCCATCCGTGTAAGGGAAGAAACAGTCAAAGTGGCTTAACACTTACCACAGCAAAGATCAGACTTTGTAATCAAACTGCTTTGTAGGATCTTGTAGAGCTGGCAAGTGGCAGCATGCAGCTTGTACTAAAGCTCCTTTTTCTTCTGGCCCTTGAACAGAGGGTCTGAAAAAGTACTGATGGGTTTAGTGCTAGGTCTGCTGTCAGCTGCTTTGGCATATGTACAAGAATGCTGTTATTTTAGCACTAGCAAAATTGTGTGTGTGACATCAGTTTAGCATTAGAAAAACTTCTCGTGATACTCATATTTTCGCTAAAGCCAGACATTCGCTCGTTTTATTTTCACATACATTTTTTTTTTTACTTTAAACAAAAATAGGGCAGCTTTTCTCATCATAACTTAAATATGTGAAAACCGTCTGCTCCTTTGGCATATGGCAGACAGTCTTGGTCACCTTTTGTTACTAGTCTGAGCAACTGAATGCCTTGACTCCGTTCGTGAAAAATAGATATTCATATAATCTGTTGCTTATTGTACCACAGGAAGGACTAAAAAGATCTGAGGCAGTAGGCCATTTTAAGCAGCCATATTAGGACACTTTCTTTAACAGAAAAATTCAGGTTAAAGTCAAACTCTGTGAAACTGATAGAACATATTGTGTGTTCAAGGAAGTACCTCACATTCCAGGTATTTTAAATTGTTAAAAACAAGAGGTTTAAGAGTTCAAGGTTTTTCAGGCACAGCTGATTTTTTTTTTCCATGTGTGTCTTGTTGAATTGCTTGAGGATTTATTAAATCTGTTCTTATGAAGTAAGAACTGTGAAAGAGGAGAGAAAATCAAATTGTAGTGATATACAGGCTATAAAATGGCATAGCTAGTATGGTCATAATCAGTAACAATCAGATTAGTTTTATCTCTAAAACTATTTAGAAAGTTATTTTAAATACAGATGTTTGTGGTGTTCATAAAGTAATTGTAATTCTTAGCTTCATAGTTTCTGTTAATTTAAAGCTTTTAAAACTCAACTGCTAATAATGCTGAAAATAAAAGGATATATAGCAGCATGCTTATCTTTTTCTTTCCCCCTCCCAGTGACCCATATGTGAAAGTGACAGTGTATGATCCAGTGAATGGAGTCCTTACCAGTGTTCAGACAAAAACTATTAAAAAGGTTAGCTGTCTTATCTTTGTGGGTATGGTGGTTTTGTTCGGTTTTTTTGGTCAGACTCCAGAGGAAAACTTACTGCTACAGGAAATACGAGACTTAACATGTCACGGACATAGGGAAAGGAGTGTTCCGTGACCTGCTCCGTTTCTCTGTTCGTGGCATTGTTTTGGTATTTTCCCTTCAATAATTTTAGTGAAAGGTACAGAAACGTTAAGAAATATTAGGTGAGTACTGATTCAAAACTGCATCATTCATGGAAATACTGGATTGTTCTGATTTTCTGAGATCTTTAATGATAGAAGAAAGTTTTCGTAATTTCAGGATTAACATATGTTTGCATGTAAGCAGTGTGGATAGTGGACTGATGAGAAGGCAGTGATTATTACTGAAGACACACCATAAGTTAACTGGTTTGGACTGTGTAATGGGTCCTTCTCTGCCTCCATGGCATTAGCCAAAATCTGAGGATACTTGCATAAATTCTCTCCATTCTGCACTGTATTAAACAGTGTAAGACTCCTATGATTTTTACCTGCAATAGCAAGGTTAAAGCTTTTGTACTTTCTTCTTAAGTGGATTGTTACATGGGAGAAAACAAATGTAAAACATCAAAAGAGACACCAATACAGAATTGTCACTTTAACAACTGCGGTTGCCTCTTTCTTTTCTTTTCTTCCCCGCCCTGTTTCCCCCATACAGTCCTTAAACCCGAAGTGGAACGAAGAACTCTTATTTAGGGTAAGTCGTTTTTATAGCCTTATTATCTATGTTGGATATTAACACACTAGGGGAAAATGTTTTCTTGCTACTTCAAGCTTAATTTCAGAAATAAGTCTATAACTAAAGTTTGAAAAGCCTCACAAATTGCTTTCCTTGGAAATTAAATATGTTAATGTTTTTATTTGTGCTAGAGTTAATTTTTCAGTCTTGATATCTTCTTTATTCCATGAATGTTTAAAAACATGAACACGGATTTTAAAACAGTTTGCGATAGCACCATTCTTGGCTCATTGGTTCCGGCAGAAATGTGTTGCATGGTGAAATGGCAGCAGGGTGTAGGTTTGCTATTTAATTACGTATTTTTTTTCCTCCTGCATAAGCATAGAGATGTTCTTTTTTTTTCTGGAATTCAGCATATATTTTAACTATTAATGTATTTCTTTTTCCTAGGTTAATCCTCAGAAACACAGACTCCTTTTTGAAGTATTTGACGAAAACCGTTTGGTAGGTCCCTTTGTGTTCATAGTGCAATGCATTGAGAACTTGAATTGAATTGAAGTAGGTTCAACTGGATTCAACATGGATTTAAAAAAGCATGACAACCAACCTTAACTTCTATAATGAAACCTAAAGCCAAACCTGATTAATTTACTTATCTGATATTACCACACTTCGATGTTCTGAAGCACTTTTTGTTGTTATTCTTGACTTCTAATGTGCTTTAACTCGTAAAAGCACTGTTCTTTTATTGTGCTTTTCAAATGATGTGGCCAAATTCCTCAGTGATTGAAACCTCCACACTGTTTGTTTTCCCCACAAAGTAGCATTGACAGTATAGGTATCTCTGTACATGTGTGAGAAGCAGAGTGAGAAAGCATGTGTCCGTTTTCTTTGGAATACTTAACAAGTGGACAGTGAACTGTGATCTTGTAGATGTGTCTCGCTCACTGAACGGCCATAAGTAAATGGGGATAGCCTGTGCATTTATTTTCTCAGTGGAATCAAAACTCCTCTGACTGTGCTCTTTCACGTGAAGATGTGCTTACCTGTCTTTATGTACATTTTATTGTAAATAAATACAATATTTATTATATTTTATATATTGTTATATTATTTATAGGCTGGTAGCAGTACGATCATGACACTTATGTCCTAGGGCCACTTCACAGACATTCCTTCTCACTGGAATATATACCTTTCCCTTCTGCAATAATTTGAAACTAATAGGAGGGATGGAGTGCTCTCTGGTTTGTACTCCAAACACAGTTTTATTCTGATAGCTGTTATAAAGGATCTCTTTGTGCTTCAATAATGTGTTTGCTATGAAAGGCTTTACTATTTTTTCCTAATGCTTTCTGCATATATTCAGTAATTCATTGTAGCTTTGGAGGTGCTGCTTTGCTAAAGTTGGGAAGAGTAAAAATATATGTAAAAATAAGAACAAACTGTCTGGAATAATTAGATTTAAGAAAGAAGAGGCTTGTTTCTTACTTTTAGGCATCACATAGTCACCAAATCATTTACTTCTTGACTGGTGGTATTACCTGTCCCAGGTATTTAAAATATGGTGTCTCATTTTTTAAAAAAAGAATTTTAAAGGGAATCACCAGCGTTTGTGGCTTACACAGCAGATTGAATATGATTTTTCAGGATGTTCTGGTGTTGATCTCAGCATGTCATTATACAGGACATTTGTCATGAGGTCGAAGCTGTTTTCCAGTAGTCACTGGAGCGTTACTGCCACCCCCTGGAGGTGAGGACGCATGATTAGGAAAGTCAGGTTCCGGATTTTGTGGGGAAAAGGCTAATGCTCTCTTTGTGGTTGCCACCAAGGGAATTCCTTAGCATTCTCTCTCTAGTCTAGAGCTGATAAGTTGTTTGACTTGTTTGCTTATGGGAGAGGAAGCAGTAAAACACTTTATTGGCATCAACTTGGAAGTAGTGCTTTGTTTCCTAACAAAGGAGCAACACAACATCGTGATCTCAGCAGTCACTGTATAGTTCTACAGTAACCCAAGTATTTTTCATCTTTTCCATCTCCTCATTGCTTTCCCAATTTCTTCTTAGCTTGCTCTCAGAAACACTTAAGTTTCTATCCCAGATGTCTTGAGCTGTTTGAAATAAGTCAGATTGTTGCCTTAGCTGTGATTGTTGTTTAGTGTTGACAAGCTCCCCGACTTGTGTTAATTCATCTTCACATGTCAGAAGTCATAGGTGCCTTGCGCTCTTTCACTGGTGTATGCAGCTATGATCGGTGTTTCATCTCTCATTATTTGAGTGGGCTTCATTGTTAATCAGCCATTCTTCCTTCTACCTATTGGATGACTTTTTAAACTCTAGAGATGAGCAGGCTGATAAAACTGAAATTGTCTTACATTTGTGGGATCATCCTCCCAATGGATAATTTCCTCTTTTATAAAAATTTGTCCCAAGTGCTTTTATTCCTTGTAACTTTTGGGGATAAATTGAAGCCTGAAGTCTCTGATTATTTTTGATGTTTAAGAATGTTGCTTTAAGCAGGCTCAAAACTTATCTACTTCAATCTGAGGGTTAAATTCAAAGTCTTGTGGCATGGGTTATATCACCAGCAATCGGAGTTTTAGAATCCTTCTGTAATAGCTCTAGAACTTTTCAAAGATAGCCTGTCTTGAATTTGGTAGGGGAACATTTAAATCTGGTTTGTTCTGCTGACTTGTTGCAAGCCATTAGTAGAATAAAGGGCTTGAGTGGTTTGTGGAGAAAACTTAGAAAAATCTGTCAAGAAGCTCAATAAGATCAATTATGAGTTGAATGAATGACTGGTTGACTTTTTGCTATCTCGTCTTAGAATAACTTGTCCCAATTACATTTATTGCAAATTAAATGCCAATAGCTGTTACTGATACTGAAGAAGCTAATAATACTAAGTTTTGAATGGAGCTATTGATACTTGAAAAATATTATTTTTAGTGTATTTTTATGTCAACTGTAACTCAGTAAGGCAGAATTTTTCATTTTAAAAACCATTTTATGTTGACTGATGAAATTGTAGTTGGCTAGCTATACTTACAGAGTTAGAGCTAAGGGAGAGCAACATGTTGACAGACTTCACTTGAAACTGAAGCGTGAGTTACTAAAATATGACAGCTTATCATTTCCTTAAAGGTAAAATTGGAAAAACACTTCAGATCATCTGCTGGGGGAGAAAGTGTTGCTTTCTTTTATGAAAAGCAGTATCTCTAATTAAGTAGTTGCAATCTTTTCTGTATCACACAGACATGTTATAAACTGTGCTACTAATTTGTTGTTGAGGGCTAAAAAGGAGCTTTTAAGAAATGCATTTTTTATTCTTCATTCGCATATCTTAGGGTGGGGATTTTTGTTGGTTTTTTTTTAAATATTGCTTGAGGTTCAAATGTAACTTTTAAAAACTGTGACCAAAATAATCTTTTATGGTATTTTCCTTTCCTCTTCTGCCCCCATCCCAGTCCCCCTTCAACAAGAAAACATTAGAAGAATTTCAGTTGGTAATGCATAATGAAATAAATGAGCTATTGTATCTGTTGGCTTTTTATGAATAAGCTAGTATTCATTTATTGCTGCATTCTAATAATGGAATTCAGGTAACGGAGGTTAAGTAAGCCCTGGAGTATAATTAGAAAACAAATTTGTTGCTTGCAAGCAGAGTACTGTGCGTTCGAGTCTTGGCTCTTTTTTGGGAAGCAGGTATAAATGTTAATTTTCCTGCCTTCTAGCTTAAAATACACTAAAGGTTAAATAAATATGGAGTAGAGAAAAAATCTAGTAGTATGACCTATAAAAGTATAAATGGTCTAGTGTTCTCCTCTGCTTGCACTTTTTCAGCAGCACTAAGTAATTTTATGTTACTGTGGTAGCTTTTAGTACTGCATCATCTATGGCTTCTGTACTCAGAAGTACATTTGTAACCAAATGTTTGTTTAAAAAAAAACAAAACACAGAAAAGCCAAACAAAAACCCACAAAAAAGCCAAACAAAAGCCACAAAAACCAAAACAAAAACCAGCACAGCACAAAACCTCACTTAACAGCAAGATTCAAGATTATCTTTATTCAGAATTCCCACTAGGTGCCAGCAAAGGACCTTTCAGAGCCAGTGAAACATTCGGTAGGAATTCTCAATCCTGTTATTCTTGTGAAGAAGTTAATATGCTGTCAACTCTTACGTGCTGATCACTTTAATTAAAAATAAAAATATTAATTGGCTATGAATGTATGAGACAGTTTGTGTATAATTACACAGATTATCTTTCTTCTGTAATTGCTTGGTAATCATATTTATCTCTGTGCGTACTTAACTCAGTGTTCCAAAGTATGCATAGCTGGTCATCTATATGCATGCTATATTGAGCTTTAATGAATGTCCACTTACTATGGGCTTCCAGGAAACAAAATGAGGTAGTTCAGTTTGTAGGAATAGTTTGTTTCTTTCTGTGTTTAACAGCTTTAATTTGGGAAGGTTAAAATAGAAAATAAAAGGTTAACATTGTAGGCTGAAAATGCCAAATTATTAATCAGAGTAACTTGTGGTTCTAATTCAGTTCACCTCATTGAAAATTATGGATTAATTGGCAGGAGAGGTTTCCACTATGTGCAAATCTTTAGCAAGTGTGATTGCTTAACAGTGCATAGATTGCAAGGTAAGGCCAGATTTCTTTCAATATTTTTTTTAAATAGTGCAGAAAGACGACTCTTTTTTTTTTTTTTTAAGGGGGAGGAGGCTTATTTCACGGGTTTATGCATAATTCAGACCTCAGCAGTTTGCTAGCATGGTTACTATTTGGAAATTCAATCCTAGACTTGATACTCAATTATATGGGACTTCATTCCTACCAACTTCCTGTAATTCTAAACCTATGGGTAAAAATATTAGTAGTCATACGCTGCGGAGGAAAGTGCGGACACATTGACTCAGCTCGTGCAGCTGCAGCAGGCGTTGCTGTTTTAAACTTGGAAGTACTGGAAGTTTGTTATTGTATTCATTTATGCAAATTACAGAAGGTCAGTAGTTTTTGTCAGTGCGTTGCAGCTGAGGTGGTTGGAACATAAGTGCTTTGTAAATGAATGCTTTCTGACTACAAGCAATCAAAGACGGTCCAGAAACTGCAGTTCAACAAATGGCTGACTTGGTTCAAGAGGTACAGTTGTTTTTTTTTTCTTAACGCTAGTATCTGGTAGAAATTAGGACAAATACTACAACTTTTATGGGCTTTCACTGGTGTGAGGTACTAGCACTAGGTTCTGTGCAGCTGCCTGTAGCCTTTCTGCTGAAGGATCCTTGCGGTTTTCATTTGCTAACATGCATGGAAATGAGAACAAATGGCACGACGGTTAAGATTGCATTTTGCTACCCAAAGAAGCAACACAGATCCGTTATCAGAAACCTCTGAAGATGTTTTGGATAGTAACAAATGTCTGTACTTCAGAAAGTCACAGAATCCTTCACCTAATGTTACACAGATGAAACTGACTTCCAGACAAGTGGCTTGTGCACCTGTAATGCGACAAGAAATTAACCAAGAGGAAAATGCAGCTGTTTCTTCATTACAAATAAAAAAGAGCACATCACTGCACATTTCTCTGCAGTCTAGAAAGTGTAGTGGATGTTTTCGGTCTGGTGATGCTGAGACTGCTGGTGAAGACACTTCATTCATTGGTATTGGTAACGAAGGAAGTTGTGGCGCTACAATTGTGGTTGATCATCGATCTAATGATAACCTGCTGAGCAGTACTGCTCTGTACAATGGCAGTCTTAGCAGCATTGCAGCCAGTGACAGTGGATCATTCAGCAGTGCTGGCAGTGACTACGGATCATGTGCAAGTACCACAAGTGAAGGAGGTTCATATAGTAACAGTGTCATCAGTGACAGTGGTAGTGGCACTCTTTCAGCAAGTGATGGTACTTTCTGTAGTAGTGTTGTACATGGTGATGCTTCATACAGAAGTGCTGGAAACAAATGTAATCCCTACAGGAACAACTCCTCTCAGGAAACTCTGTGTAGAAGTAATGCTACTTTTGACCAAGATGCTTTGTCAGTGAGAAGGAAAACTAAGATTCCACTGCGACGTTGTTCATCGCTGGTTATTTTCCCTAGGAGTCCTTCCAGTACACCTCCAGCTTCTCCAGTAAGCTCAGGTCAACTACCACAAAGGGGTGCTTATCAGACATCCCATAAACTAATTATTTCCCCTAGTGAGCTGGCACAAAAAGAAGAACAAACCATTTCCAAAGGATTCCTTTCAACAGCAGTCAATGGGCTTCGACTGTCCAAAACAGTTTGCTCTCCTGGTGAAGTCAGAGACATTCGACCGCTTTACTTGAATACATCGTTACGGGACAAAAGTAAAATTGTGAATAGTTCCGAGCAGGCAACTTGTGAAGAGGTATCTGATGGCTTCTCACGTATTTCAGTTCACCTCACTCAAAGAGCCTTTGCATCGAGCAGTGAAATGGTTAATGGCTGTTGCAGTCCAGAGTTAAATCTGAACTCCAGTGCAAAATACCCTCATTTAAAACTGGCGCGTAGCACATCTGCATGTTTACCCTCAAAAATAGATTCAGAATATCAAATCAGTAACAACGAACTAGAAAGACCGAATGCACAGATGAGCAGAACCCACCATGTTTTGCAAAGAAGTGTTTCGTTGGAAGGATCACGTCAAAAAGTTTCTTGCTGTTTATCCAGCCTTAAATACAAGTGTCATAGTGCAAGGACGTCTCAGTTGCACATACAGTTCAAACCTGGGAATGAAGGAAGAACAAGTGGTGTTAAGAGAAGACCTGGAATCTCTAAAAGGGAAACGTCTAGCACTTCTCTGGGGAGGCCTCATAAGGTGAGTGTTCTGGTTTATAGAAAAATGCGACAGTGTTTTGCAGCTGAAATTTAACTGGAAAATAAAAGCTACCATCAGGACTTAAATGCCACGATTTCAGAATTCCCTAATGATGTCAAATTGTCACCATTAGGAAGTTAATTTTTGTATTATCTGTAACTTTTGGTTTTTACATTTGTTTCTTAGAATATGGTACATACAGTGGCGTAGATAAATAGATCTTACAGTGAAATACCTGTATTTGATGTACTTTAAACAGCAATTTCCTGTATACATGAGCTCAAAGGGATTTTTCTTGTCTAGTTATCTAGATGTGGAAATTATTTAACCTTCAGATGATGTTTTGTAGTTTTAAATCCATAACGTTACTTCTCAATATATTAATAGTAAGTATTAAAATGATTTGCATAGCAAATGGGTAAAAATGAGTGAATTACTGTAGAGTCTTTCAGGTTTATTTCATAAAGGCTTTATTTTACAGAACAGTTTGCTGTCTGTAGAATTAAAGATAAGTAATACTTGAGCAGAGAAGCTGTAAATACCATTTGTTTCTGTATACACCCTGAACCACAGGAATTTTCAGTTTCCTCTCTTTCTTCTTTTTTTTTTATTCACTTTCAACCACTACTTCAGCCTGAGCAGTACACTGTAACTTAATACCTCTCCCAGCAACATTGCTGTTCAAATTATAGTACTTGGTTCTAGAAGGCTTATATTAAATATATTTTTCTGGTAATGAAACTCCCATCCAACTAAACTGCAGAAGTGTGTTTGTTCTTATTAACTCTTAAGACTGTTTATGTTATTAGTAATGCATAAGGCACATGAAATGTGGATTTTTAAGACTTGTTTAATCAACAGTTAAAAATCAAATTATCTGAATATCACACATTTAGTTTTAATTATGAATGCTGGTAAAAGTGCAACAATTAATGTTTGCCAAAATCCTCTAAGGTCTCATTCTCTATGAATTGATGCTTTTGCTTGTTTAAGCAAGAGGTTTTGTGCCAAAGGTCTGTAGTTGTGACAGTCCCTTTCTGAACTAGTAATAGAATTATTTTGGAGGTATTAGCCTGTAGTTTTCAGTCTGTTGTTGCCCTTAGAGTAGTGCATGATGATTCTACACTTTTTTAATATCTTCGGAGTTTTGTATTGGTTTTTGGTTAAAAACAGTTTGAAGAACAACTCCCTTTCCTTCTTGTAAAACTGTGAGCTATGGTTAAACTTAATTATAAAACTCAGTGGATCACAGGTAGTAACTATGCATATTACCTGGTGATTCCTCATCCCAAAATCAAACTTATGGATGGTAAATCAATCAGCTAATAAGCACAGACAGATTATGGTGCATTTTGAGTAGCTTGGATCTAGGTTTTGGGTTTTTTTTAAGTATATTGTAAAAAGGAAAACATGTTGAGTCATGCACTTCCAAGTAGATTTCTCGTCAACTTCCACTGCTGGCCTCTCTATTTAATAGCAGTTGATATGCAAGATATTTTATATTTCGATACTGAGTGAATTTTAGTAAATTCAATTGAGTTAGAATTCAAGTTCAGGATTAGATTGTTAGCAGATATTTCCAGAAACCCTCATAGGACACTGGACTGACAAGAGTTTGAGTTCTCGGGAGCGATGTTTACAGTGGTTTGACATAACATCTAAGGAGACTTAGTTTTTTTAAGCACTTGACAGCATGGTTCTGTGATAGCTGGGCATTTTTACTGGGTTAATGTGGCAGCATGTTTTAAGCTTCATGAATTCTTAAGATTTCATGTTCTGATTAGGGGATGGGAGAGACAAGTTTAAAAAATAAAAAATAACAGGAAAAGAGTCCAAATCACAAATTGTTGTCGTTGTCTTGTCCTTCCTATGTAATTGAAAATATTTGTTTGTGCCATGTCTACATACAAATGAGAAAGATTTCTGACATCAGAAAATTGGACACTAAAGGTTTTAGATCAGTACAGTTGTTTCAGATTCCTTTCTGCAGCAACAGGCACAGAAGCCTTTCAGTCCTGAAATGGCCCTTTCAGTCTTCATGTAAAATCAGTTTTTATAGAATATCCTATAAAACGTATTATTAAAAAAATTTAAAAGCTTTCCCCACCAAACTTAAGCAAAGCCCATAGTTGACTTCCTAGCAGTTCAGCAATTCAGTGGAATAAAAGAGTTCTGTTTGTTATTACAGTCTTTGTGACAAATATAATGGCAATCATTTAATTATGTAGTCCAGTTAATTATCATGGTGCATTGTGACTCATTTAAAAGTAAACAACTCCCAAAATATTTCTCTTGACTCCAGTTAGTCTGGCCTAGTATACTGATATGCTGAGTCTGGGTTCAAATTTAACAAGTTGATACTGGAGTAGCATTTAGTAATGTCAGCTATCTGTGCAGAGCAGTCATGAAATCAAATCAGTGCTTTGGTCAGAGACTCCAATCTCTGAAGCAGCGAAAGGTCTATGCATTCTTTTCTGACGTGCCTAGCTACCAGCCTTCAGCCACCTCGTATCAGATTTCCTGCTATCTATAATCATCAGCTTGTTACAGGCTGACTTTAAAAAAAAAATAAAAATAAATGGTGGTTTTATATATATATTTGTTACAACAGCCCTTGGATTATTTTTAATTAAGTTGAAAAACGTGAAATGGTGATGGCCCCCATACCGCTGCTCGTCTTTTCTGGAAACATTGATTACATTTTGCAGTAGATAGTGGAATTTCATTTATGCAAAGTGGGAGGAAGAGGTCGTCTATGGTTGCAGCACTGAAAGTTGTCCTTGACTTTGTGTTTCCGTTTTTAATGGGTTTTTTTTAAGCGCATCTGTATCTTGCTTAGGGTAGAATAAATCTGCAGCTACAGCACTTTGATGTCATAGGTGCGAATTGGAAGGACTTTAGTGTATACATGTGTCATCTTGTGTCATCTTGTGTGTAGACTTTAAAAGGTGCAGATGAATGCAGAAGCAGTGACTACAGTTCTACTTCTTGTAGACTATAAACAAACTTTTTTAAAACAAACAAACAAAAAGTTAATCTCTTCCACAAGAATAGTATTTTGCTGACATCCCTGTTAATGTTAGCCGTTAAAAGGTGCAGATGAATGCAGAAGCAGTGACTACAGTTCTACTTCTTGTAGACTATAAACAAACTTTTTAAAAACAAACAAACAACCCAGAACTTAATCTCTTCCACAAGAATAATATTTTGCTGACATCCCTGTTAACGTTAGCCGTTTCTTCCCCATTGCTATCATTGCGGATTAGATAATGCGAATATTGTAAATGTACTTGCAAATCTGTTTTGGCAACTGTATACCTTCAAAATGATTTCTTATACAATTAAGGAATTCACTGTTATTGTCCTGTTATTTACAAGTAATTTTTACTCATGTTCTGTCTCTAGTGAATTAAATACATGTTTTGAAGCAAAAAAACTTCATAGGTGGTATAAAGTAACTAAACCATTTTTCTACTGTCAGGTTTGTGTGAAGAAAACCTTGAGTTGGAACTCTTGAGACTTCTTTTTCCCACCAGGTTCTGGAATTCTGCCTTTTGTATTTGTAAAAGGAGATGCTATTTGAACGTTTCAGTACTAAATGTAAATTTTGAACGTACAGTAGTTTGAGGGGGCTGAGTGCGAGAATGTCTCTTTTCACTACCTTGCTTCACAAGTGATCTGAACATGCTGAGTGGACCAGCACCTGTGCCTGGAAGATCTTGATTCAGTTCATAAACGCTGCACCACAAGTTAGCACTGAACAGTCTGAGGTTGACTTCTCTCTTGCATCCTGTTTAAGTATAGAGCTTCTGTCTTAGCAGAACTCCTTCACAGAACATAATGGTCCAACCAGGGAGAAGTACTAGGAGAAGGGGAAGACGACGGTGGCTGATCTCCAGCTGTCTCCATGTTTGTGTATGGAACAAAGGGGGCTGCATTGGCATCGGTGTCCCAAATCCATGCAAGGAAGTGAGGTGGAAGAAGGGCAGGTGAAGTGAAAAATTATAGAGGCAATGCAAGACGAAGCACAAGTTGCCATCTCTCTATACTACTGTGCTATGATAACCTCATCGCCTGATAATTTTTGTATTGTTCACTGCTGCGTATCCTGAAGGCTCGTGTTACAGGACTGTCTGTTGCACATTGCTGTGTCATGGTGTATCAGTTCAGTCAAGGAGAAGTGGGGGTAAAAGGGAGGTGGTGTGTTTCTGAGGAATCGTGATGGTTGGACTTAAATCACGTAATACTGTTTATACTGTCCCTCAGACAGATTTCAGGAATTCAAGTATACATCCGAGCATTAAAGAGAAGACAGTGGAAGCTGTTAATCACAATAAGTAACAACTTATAATCAGTTGTAGATGACCTCCTACTTTTTTTTTCCTATAATGACAACTTGCTGTGCTTTGATAATTTATGCCGAGTTCTTCTATTTTCCCATCTTGCTTAAATGCAGAGATCTGTTACAGCTTCTTCACCTTCCTTCATGCCTTCAGCTTTGATTAGCAGTCTTCTCTGGTGGGAGGTGGGGGAAGATTGCACACAAAGGATGTGATAAACCTTAGAGCCGAGACTCTGTGAATGGTTGCTATGTGGAAGCATTAGCAAAGAAGCAATCAATATTATTTGGCATCAGTTCTATCCCTGAAATTTTTCTTTGTTGGTTTTAGCAGGTTGTATTTGGCAACAGCAAACCGTATGTAACTTTCAGAATATGGTTGTGCTGTAAGGATCAGTGTCTGTGCTGTAGCACAATGCTTGAATAACCCTGTGTATCAAAGCTCTAGCACTTTGTAGTCACCAGCAAACACATATGAAGGGGAGTTTTATTTAAATGTGCTCTGCAGAGATTATTATTAACTTCATTCTGTTTTGTAGTCTACACCTGAACTGAGTTTGGATGGGTTTATCATGCCAACAAAAGGGGAAACTAAAACTGCAAAACCATGCAGAGCAGAGCTCCTGAAACAGCTTATATAAATAATTATCTAGCCTTCAGGTTGATTTGTGTCCTTTTAATCTGCCGTGAGACAGTGGGAAACATTGATGGTGTGGCTTCTTTAATATAGCCACAGGCTCTAGTTATTCTGTCTCTAAGGCTTAGTATACATTTAATAATGTGTTAAACTGAAACTTCTTCTGAGGGGAAGACAGAGACATTCTTCTCTTTACCCCTGACTGGCCAAATAACTTGTAGGCTTTCAGATATGAGACCGTGATCATTGCTGTGATTCTGTTCTTAAGAGTACATCCTTTTAGCTTTTTGTGAGAAATTAGATCGGCACTTTGGGTTAAATAAAAATATGGTGCTGTAGAAATCACAGTCTTTGTAAGAATTATAGCATGAGAGAAGCCCCTAAAAAAACCTGCTAGTATCTGCAGGTATTCTCCCAAGAATTGTCAAGAAGCCCAGCTGTAAAATTATTGAAGTACTAACCATAATGAATACTCTTTTAATCTATAGGATTTCCTTACTGAAGGAAGATGGTAAGCAGTATGGCAGTGTTTTAAAATGCCCAAAGGGGGAACTACAGACTATTGCAACATGGTGATCTGGAAGAAAGAGTACACAGAATAGAATTAGCAGACATACGACACATTTTATGTACACAAGAAGGGAGACTGAGCACTGCTTTAAGAAAAGGAAGTTTTGTCTTACAAATCAAACTAGGCAGTGACATGTGAAGATGGGCCAGCTGGTTAATGCAGGACAGTGAGCTTTCCAATAGACAAGATCCCTTAGCAGAAGTTCTGAAAAATACTCTGAAGACGTAAGTGCAGAAAAAAGCTCCCTTATTGATGACAACTAATTAAAAGATAAGAAACAAAAGTGAGAATTAAATTGTAACTTCTGAAGTTGTAGAAAATCTCATGGTAGCGAGTGACTAGACAGTAGAATGGGCAGTTTGCAAACCAGGGTTGAGAAATGCCAGGTACTGCACACAGGAAGAGCAGCTAATGGTGCATGCGTGGTAATGGTCTCCTGTACTGGTCAGGAAGTAGTTTCTGTCATGGGGAGTTACTTGCTGAAAATGTCAGCTCAAATCTTGTTGACAGTTGAAAGGCAAATAGAAGGCTAGGATTTATTAGGAAAGGAATAAACTAACAAAATTAAAAACACTATTATGGAGTTGTACAAATCCATATACGTGCATCGCATGCGTATTTCTAGTCATCCTTTTTCAGGAAGCATGTATAGCAGAACTAGAAAAATACCAGAAGGGCCGCAAGATTGGGCTAAGTTTTATGTGAGGAGGCACTGAGTAGACCTAGGGCTTTTCAGCTTTGGGCTGGAGGGGGAGAGGAAGAAGTGGTATAAAGGCAGTTTTATAAATCTGTAGTTCGAGGGAGGTGAATTTAAACAAAGAATCTACTCTTCTAAAACAAATATGTTATATGTTGAGCTCACTGTTGCAATATGTTGTGCATGAAAAAGTAGAAATGGATTTCAAGAAGAGGTAAGATATGTTAAGTTAAGTCCATCAAAGAGTGTTACATTCTCAATATGTATTTTAACATCAGGATCAAAAAAAGTCTGTGACCACTTACTCATTAGAAACTGGGGGGTATATCAGAGGAAGTGCTATTCTTAACTACTGCTTTTATAATTTCCTTAAGCATCTGCTCTTGGCCATTACTAGGGACAGGATACAAGGCTAAGCAGTGCGCTAATCTGTCTGCTAGGTCCTTTGGTGCCTGCTCAGCCCTTGCAGCCACGTAGGATCAAATGGTAGAAATGCTCTTTCAAGTTCTCCCCCCTGCCTGGGCTCAGGGTGTTCTGTGTTCTGACACGTGTTTTCTCGTCTTCCAGAAGTGGATGTATTTCACAGATTGAGCAAGCAAGCAAAACTGACTGGCCTTTTCAGGCGAGTCATTTGCTTACGACTGACTTTCACCCTTGTCTGAAGGGGACTGCCCTGCATTTCTGTTAAGTGTCTCTGTTTCAAGTGAACTTTCTTCCTCACTGCCTGTGATGAACGGAGCCTGCTGATTTGGGAACGCAGCCAACAAAATGTTTGTAGCTCATTTCAGTGTTAGTTTATGGTTCTATAATAGTTTCTATTTCAAGAGAGTACGTAACTTTTTTTTTTTCCATCGTGGTGGTTTATGGTAAACTGAAATGTCTACAGATAGAGGCAGTTATTGTTTGGGACCTTGGGCTGCTTTCAGCTGTGTTAACTGGAACATAAGCAAACACAGTTTAAGAAGGACATCAGCAAGTTCCTGGCTGAAATTACATACAAACTTGAATTCCAGTCGTTGAGGTTGGGGTGTACTAAAATCCAAATGGGACCCTCCAGCTACGCAGTAAGAGGAACGTGGGTAGAAACATAGGACTGATTTCTTAGACCTCGACAATTTCTCTGGTAATCAGTGATTTTTCTAGCGTAAGAGAGAAGGTCCTGTTCAATAACGTGAAAGCACAAGGGCTTTTTGAAGAAAAAGGTTTACAGGTTTTATTATAAACATTACATATTTTTAATAGAGTGTCTGCCTTAGCCAGTTGTTGTAGTAATCATTGTTTCTAGTAAGTTTGCTTTGGGATAAGTATTTAGCTTTTAAATAGTAAATGCAAAATGGTTAACACCTGGCAAATTGTAGGCTAATAAAACCCATGTCTAATGTGGGAAGTATAATTGAACTTTAGGAAGAAATGTTCATGAGCCTATCTGAAATTAATACTGCTTTTGTTGGTGGATTATCTGTGTTGTAGTTGCCTTGTGTCATAGAGGTTGAGGCATCCCAGGTCAGTTCATGCAGAGTGGTTTTGGATACATAGGGTTTATAATTTGAGCATAGCACAGCTTAAGACAAGTTGGTCAGTCCTGCTGTAGTCAGGTTTTCTTCATCTACGTTTAGGACTGGCAGCAGTAGGTTTAGGTCGATAGGAGATCAGGGCCTCCTGTTCAAACCAGCAGCAGCTGAGGACTAACACAGGGTGCAGAAGAAGAGCACGGAGAACTGCAGCGTGGCTGGCAGCAGCTGCTAGCTGTGTGCTGATGCAGACACTGGGAATTACTGAGTTAGTGTTGATGTTGAATTTGGATCAGTGGTAGCTGAGAACAGTAGATTTAAGAATGCTTTTGAAATCTGCTGGACCAGCTTTGGAGTAGGGTGAGGCAATTCTGCCTGCATCCAGCCCTGCTGTAGGTCTGTGCTCACAGAAATTTCTTAGAAGGGGTCAGTTACTTGTACAGCCTGAGCCGACTGTTCAAGATTATATTTAGGACTGGAAAAAGCAGCTGCCAGGCTCAACCTCATTTTGTGCATCTCTGTGGTACTCTACTGGACCTAATAAACTTCCCAGGAGTGGGGCCGTGGTGCAGAGATGCTCCAATTGCCTGTCTGCCTTTTGGAGGCAAATTGTTTGTCTTGGGTTTTTTTTGTTTGGTTGGTTGTGTTTTGTTAATTCTGTTTGTTCCCTCTTGCTCTAAATAACAGAAAGTTGACTGTGTCTTGAGTCCTGCTGAGTGTATTAATTAGCCAGTGTGATTAACATCGGTCGTAATGCTTTATCTGTTGCTCATTTTAGGGAGCAAATTACCCGTGCAGTTTAACGTTTGGTAGGGGTTTACATTTTTGAGTGTTTTAAGCTTCACTGTTTTAATTGATGAAGGTAAAAGTGTACCTGGAATTGTTACTGCAAGGATACGATTTTCCAACTTTATTTGAAGTCTTAAGATTTGGCACAACAGCTTCCACAAATAGATGCAAAAATTTAGGTTTTATACTACTATGAAGTTAACCGACTTGATGTCAGGAATGGCTTGTTGAATTGAATTGAATTGAAACAGGAATGGCTGTTTTCAGAAAACTCTTTGTGTGTGTTGCCTGGTTTAACACAGGAGGCCAAATAGGGCTTGGCTCTCGACTTCATTAAAT